>NC_092462.1:9441529-9519029 GCF_047495875.1 Pithys albifrons albifrons | reverse complement strand
TTTTGTTTCTGAAATTGGTATTATTTTCAGTGGCTGCAATAATTCTCCAACTTTTCTCTTTGAAATTTACTATCAATTGCATTTGTACATACTGCTTGATTATAATTTGAAGAAACAACACTGGAAGATGGTGTTAATAGTTTTCCTGATGTTTTCAGTGCATAAAAATTCAAGTGAGAAGTTCTGGAGCATTTTGTTTTAGTTTTTTTTTTCTCCTTAGAAATAAATTGTAATAGTGAATTTGTTTTAAAAAAACCTAAATGCTGAGGAGGCTCAACAGTGTGTCAGACCATTATCTTGTGGCATAGGCATTGATACATAGAATTTTAAAATTCTGTGTCCTGAGAGTAAATGTGACCTGATGAAGATATATAATTTTTCATCAGCCTTAACTTCTTCAAGTGCTTTTATTCTGACTCCTAACCCACCCTGGGGATTTTGCATTTGACAACAGTGTAAAGCAACATTCATTGCTCTCTGTGGAGCTTTAGTGATGCTAAGAAATTCTTCATAGCCAGAATTGACAATAGCATAGCAAGATGACTTAATAAACCTTAGCATGTTCCTATTTGTGTTGTCCTTGAAAAGATATAAGGCAACAGAAGTTGAAGCAAAAGGAGGGGGTGGGGGAAAGGCAGCAGCATAAAGGAAGGCAGAGATTTTTTATTTTATTGGATTTTATGAAATCAGGGTGAATGCAAGCTTCTGTTCAGAAGTGTTACTTTGACACTCCTTTTGTTGATATATTAAAAAGAAATTGCTGTGGATGATGTAAGGTTGTTTTCCACCATTACAGCATTTTAAAATGCTCACTAATTTTTAGTAACTTTCAGTAAAGTTTTGATCATCTGAAGAGATACAGCTTTATGAAAGTGATAAATTTTGATAAATTGGATATGTTTATATTTTGATAAATTGATATTTATAAATAAGCTTATCAAAAGCACGTATTTCAAAAGTGTGGGATCTCATGGATGATGTGATTTCTCTTGCCAGAGAGTGAAACTCCTTATTTTGTCTCAATATTTGTCTGTGTTGGCAGCATCCAGTTTGGGTGTCCCCATCTTTCATGGTTGCTTTTTCCAAAGTAGTGACTTTTGAGACAGACCCAAATTTGAAAAGGGTTTTATACTAAATATGAAGAAATTATTATTTTGTATTTAACCCAGGCTTAATATACTGAAGGGCTGCATGCAGTTTTCTTTCAAGAAGGGGCAAATTAAGAATTTTCATTTAAGTTCTCTGGTTTCTTTCTAGAGCGGTATTATATTTTAATAGGTACTGTGTTTTAATAGATATTGCAGGATTAAAATACATAAAGCACCTGTCACACATGATACTGAATGCAAGAACTTCTGAGGAATTTTTTCATCTTCTTCCACTCTACCAATTCTGTTATGTCCCAGGCTGCAAATCTTAATTAATTAGTTGCTTTGGGTAAAAATAAAACACATAGTATTCATGAAAAACTCATTTTAGGGGTTCCATCAAATTATTATTTGTTTATGACTTTAATTCTTCACTACCTGTAGCAATGCTGTTTATTACCTTGGGCTTGCAAAGTAAGGAGTTCGTCATAGAACAGCTACTCTGAGTTGTTTGGCTGTGGTAGGACAAGCTCATCCAACAAACCCGTCTGTGCTTAAGGTTCTCCATCCAAAGAGGTGAAATCTGTGGACTGAAGAAAGTGGTCAGTGAGGTCAGCAAGGTTAAATGCAAAGGTATCCTAGGAGTTTTTTAACTGCAAATGTTTGTAGAGTTTGTCTCTATGATGAAGAGTGAGTGTTGATCAGACTTAACTTCATGAAGAACAGTTTCGTCAAGGAGAACGTTGGGATTAAGTGGGGAGCCTACAAAGCTTCAAGGGCAAAATGTCTCTGTAAAGAAAGGTGCCTTAAAACACATCTCAGAGGGTAAGGTGAAAACCTCAGCTCTGTTACCTTTTCAAACCAAACTAAACAAATGTCCAAGAACAGGATTTAAAAATACAGGGCAACAAGGAAACTGTTTTTTTTTCCAGTGACAAAATACGTGTAACAAAAGTCTTCACGTTGCTACCCATCAATGTAATTATTCCTTGACTGTAAACAATTTTTGTTTTCTTTCAAGTCAAGGCCTAAATTTGAGCTGATTATGATTTCCAGCTAAATACTGGTTTGATAATATATATTGCTATTGTTTCAAAAAAATTGCTTATGCTAAGGCCTTTTGATGAAGAGCTTCTTGCTCTTTATGGGTACAAGGAAGGAAGAGGCAGTTTGATGTTGCTCTATCTGTATCAAACTGATAGATGAGTTGCTGCCCATCATATGAGGATGGAGGTCTTCAAATTACATAGTAAGGGCTTTTGGAATTTTTCTCTTGGGAGAGAGGTTGTAAGTTGTTTTTTCATCTCAAATCAAAGAATTGAGGGAAAAATTTAATTTTCATCTTCCACAGCCCACACCAGTGCCTTGCATGTGCAAACATAGACGTTGAAGAGGAAAAGGACACAACCATGTGCCTGTGTTCCATAAGGATTAAAATGAATCCTATGTGAAAAGAGCCAAATGGAACTTTTTAGTACAGAATATTTTTACCTTTGTGATTCAGTTTTTTTCTGGGCTTAGAGAAAAATAAGAAGCTTCCTTGTGTTAATTGTGCAGATACAGAAATAGTTTCTAATTCAATAAGATGCTGAGAGAGACAACAGAAAAAAATAATAAATGCGCATATTGAGATTGTAGTCAGATGTCCATTTTGACGTGTTTGGTAGTTGGGAGAAAAAAGGCACTTACTTCAGGGTTCCATCCTGGAAAGGAACTAGTTTTGACAGTGGTGTAAGAGTTGTAAATGACAAAGAAAGGGAGGTAAAGAAGTTGGTCTGAGAAGTGTTTCCCAGAGGACTTTGAAGAGGTGGTGCAGGGGGGAAGAATAGTTGAAATGGGTGACAAGACAGGGGAGTGGCAAGTAAGTATAGATCAGCTAAAGTGATTGCCCAGGTGAGGGGCATAAATGAGAGGAATACAGACAAAACTGAGGGCTTGGAAGCCACTGCAGAGTAAGGAGAGTAAGAGACAACACAAAGCCTTGCTTGAATGAGAAAAGGTTTGTTAATCCAGCAGTAGTGACTCATCCTCAAAATGAAAAGGGGAGGGAGGGGGATCCCATTCTACCCCACAAATACAATGAAATATGCTTCTCAAATGAAATGGATCATGCCTAGGGATGGTTTTTGGGTTCCTCCCCCGAATTATATTCCATGTTCTACCAGCTATCATTGTAGAAAAGACATTGAAACAACTAGGCCCTCCCTCCTCCAACTTTAGTATACTTAGTATTGCTGTTATGCTGTCAAAAAGCCTTCCCTTGCTAGTGCAAGGATGAACTTGCTGATTTGCTCAAACTGTAGAGGGAATTTACCCCATACTTTGCCTGTGTGTAGACAGAGATAAGAGGTATAATAGAATTACCCAAAATCTTTGAAAACAATGTCCATGTTATATACTGTTAAAGTGTGAGTAGCAGAAATGAGACTTGGGCTGGGAAATCTGTGGTGATACTTAAATTATTATTTTCCTTACTAGATTAACAAAGAAAAATTGTATTATCTTTTATTATTTTTGCAGTGTTTCTATTCTGTATATTTTAAGCAGACATTTGGTCATGCAGTAGGTTTTTATCAGGAAGAGCAAGGAAAGCTTGTTGTGGGCTTTATGTGTTGTGGCATGGTCAGGCCAGGTTGTGTTTGTTCTATCCCTTCAGAAACAGAAACCCTGTGCCTTCATCTGCTTGGTAGGTTCACTGGGATCATTTTATTGCATGAACCTCTCTGTGGGTCATACCAGAAACGAGGAGTTTTGTTGCTTTGACTTAAGGCAGCTCCCTGAAGAAATCATAGCACTTAAGATTTACTTAGAAACAAACTGGAATTAGAAAAGAACGTCAGATTATGATAAAAAGATATTTCTGAATCTAAATTTTCAAAAATTCCATTTTGTTAATGTTCTCTTTGATGCTTTGTGCAGAAGTACTGCGTGATGTAGGCAAGTTCAGTAGTGCAAAGAGAGTCTAAACTGAGGAATCTGAATGAAAATTGGAGTGTTGTGCAAAACAGAAGTGAGAGGAGTCATTAAAAGGTCATTTCATGATAACGTTTACTTTTAAAGGTGTGCTGGTTTAAAGGTGAACCAGCAGGGAAAATGAACTCACAACGAGAGAATATAAGTCAGAGGCTAAAATTTATTAATAATATTACAATAAATACAGTGACACAAAGAGAAATTGCTTTCCACTCACAAAACCCAGCAGTATAACCCAGTGCCCTGGGGCACAAACCCAAAGGGGCTTATTAGCCCTGGTGCTGAGACCCGCCTGGTTCCCCCTGAGTCCAAAGCAAAAAGAAGTGAGAAACCTGTTAGTGCAGGTGATGGCTGTAGTCTTGTTGAGAGCGGTGATCTCCTCCTCTTGAGGTCCTGCTGCTCCTCTGGATCCAACGAGAAGTTCCCGAGGTCTTCTTACCCACCACTTATGTACCCTCAGGGAGCACTCAGTCCCTCCCCCTGGGCGGGGACTCACACAATGGGTGATTAACTCTGGGAGCCAGGGGGTATTGAACTGTTGATGGCCCCTTGGCAGCTCCGCCCCCTCAGGCTGGGTGTGAAGGTGCTAATGACTCCCTGGGCAGCTGCTGCTAATGGTCCATTGTCCTTGGGGAATGAATAGAGGGGGTAGAATACACAGCTTTGATCACCCCCACACAGGGTTAGCTGGTCCCTCCTGCTGAACTAGGACAAAAGGCTAAATGTTGTTGAGGTTAAAAATAGTAACAGTAATATGACATGTATATGAATAGCTGAATGTATGGGAGGGTTGGTAAAGTTTTGCATAAGGTGTGGTAGTGCTTGGCTGTGTGGTCTTTCAAATGTTACAAGTGTTGAACTTTTTTGGGGTTCTGGTAAAATACACACATACACATATATATAAGTTTTTTCTTCAGCAATTGCATGAAAAATAAAAATCTCTTCAGGGCTGTAATCTGATGCAGATAATTTCCATATGAAATGTTAGAAAAATCTCTCTACTTACTGGAGTGGATAAATAAAAAGAATCTGATATTTTAATTTTTTACACACTTGTATTTTAGGCTTCCTGTCCACATGCATAGTAATTTCCTGGTTCAACACCATATTATTTTATTGATCTTTAAAAGTTACAATGTTACAGTAATGCAGATTATTGTAATTCCTTCTTCTGAACTAACCAGTGGCTGTCAGAGTGCTGCAAACATAACTTTGAGATTTTAATATTGCAACTAATTACTAGGAAACAGGGAATGGCAGGAGACTTCACATAAAGTCATACCGAATTCTGTTGTTTATATTTGGTGAAATTAATGTTTACTAGGAAGAGGAAACTTAAAAAATGTTTTCTGATGTCTGATCCTTCCAGGAGGTCCAGCTGATGTTTAAAAATAAATACAGTGGATTATCTCAGTTGGTTAACACTTGGTTGCAATAACGCCAAGGTCATGGGTTCAATCCCCTGTATGGACCAATGACTTAAGAGTTGGACTCAATGATCCTCGTGAGTCCCTTCCAACTCAGAATAGTCCATGATTCTGTGAAAAGCAGCTGATTTTTTTCCTTAGTATTGTTTAACAGTTTAGATCCTTTGAAATCCTTAATCTAGAATCAACATAAAAGAATAAGAGGTTGATCAGCAGTGTGAATTTCAAAAAGCAAGAGTGTAACTGTAAAAGCAAGAAAACATGAAAACCTTAAACACACAGCTACCCCTGTTCTGTTAGTCCCAGGTTATCCCTGAACTATAAACTCATTTTGATTCTTGCCATATGAATGCTAAAATGTTTTATCATTCAATCTATTAATATGGTGTTAGATAATAGTGTGTCTCTATCAACCAGTTTATTCTGTGGAAAGTACTCTGGTTCTAACACACTAGCCAGAATCTCCCTTGTTCTTGGATCTTTTACTGTGTTATTTTAACATAATAAGTTCAAAACATAGAGTGGAAACAGAGAATTTTTATGTGGTGGTGTTCTAGCATCCCTTTTCCCCAGGGGATTGAGGCAGCTGGGGCCCGGGGAGGCGTTGGAGTACTGTCAGTGCAGGTCACATGTTCTGGTTCAAGTTCAGGACTAGAATCTTTTGCTGTTGTAAGATTTGTGGGGTTTATTATTTAGCTAGTAAAGACTGCTTAGCAAAATTGTGATTTATCCTAGCTGAAGTTTAAATCTAGACATTATCTTTTCAGTGGAGCTCTGGAGAAGTTCAAAGAGAACAGAAAGGGAGCTGAGTTAGTTTTTAATACCCTTAGCTACAAAGCAGTCATTTTTTCTGGTTGTATAGGAAAGTAATATATGCTAAAATTCAATCAATACCCTCATCTTAACCAAAAGAGGTGATTTTCAGAATATTTTCTCCAGATAGCATATTCTGTGTGTGTGTTCTTAGCAGCGTGTTTGGTGCTGTCTGCCTTTGTGTTGGCTGTAATATAGACATGAATGGTTTCATGCTAACATGCATTTGCTACTGTGTGAACGTGGCTTCACTTGAGGTTGTCTTTATGATGTTTATCTACTTAATGGATTACATTTATTTTAAAGTTAGGTGGTGTTTTTTCCTGTTAAAATTCAAGTCTTTAATCCATCTATTTTGACAATTATATTTAAAAATAAACCCACCTATTTTTTTGTTAAAGTGGAAAGTGTGTCCCTTACTTTTCCAGCCTTGCTAAGCCTGGATTGCGTTTTAGGGACTTTTTTTCAGGATTACTGATCAGTTGGAGAGGTGGAGACTCTGCACCATGCTCAGACATCACTTTTTTGTTGGTATTTTGAAGCCAGTTCTGGCTGTTTTAGAACTGCCTGGGCATATATGAAGCAAGGAGAGTATAGTGTGTTTGTTTGGCATCTTGTGGAGCAACATGGACAGGAGTGAGGAAAGGAGGGGACCCTGCTTTTAACCAGCAAGCTGGGGGAAACCTGGGTGTCTCTTGCTCTTGGTTTGCTTTTCTACTGAAAAGATGTTACTGTAAAGCAGAAAAATTCAGTCTGTTTTACTGTGAAATCCTCGGCAAAGCAAAGCAGTCTTTGTTCCATCTTTGGTGGGAAGTACACAGACATTTGTGACTGATGTCCCAGTTTAACCCCTCCTAATGAAACAGCAGCACATCTGTGTGACAGACACGGTCAGTGCTGCTGCTTTTACAGCAGCCTCTGCATCAGGTGTCCCCAGTGGGGTTTCTGTGTCCCCTCACCAGTGCTTTGAGGTGCTAAAGGAACCATAAAGAGCGACCAGAAGGCAGACTTTGCCTCCACTCCTGTGTTGGGTTTTTTTAAGAGTAGCAGTATCTTGAGTTGTTGTGTCAGTGTTCATTGTTTTTCTAATTCATGCAGCACATTTTGCTGGTGAGCAACAGCTACACAGGTTGGACCTAGCCAGCCTTTTCTTCCTTGACTTCTTTGTTCTGCCCTCATAGTTCTTCCCATTTGCAACCTGGAAATGGGGGCTCCAGTTGCTGTTCCTCCAAATTCCAAATTATAGTCTCCTGAAAAAAGATACACCATATAGTTGAAATCAATATATTCTGTATTGTTGAATTGTCATATTAAAGTGAATTTTTTATTGTTTTCCATTGTCATTTCCATTAATAGGAATAAATATTAATTAGGAGGAAGCATTGTCAGTTGTAACTTGTCTCTTACAACATATCTCTAACATAAATCTGATTTTGATATTTTGTGACTAGATTCTTATGAATGCACAGTGATGTGCTGGCTTATTCATGTTTCTCTTTGGATTTATTTTTAATATTAAAGACATAAATTGTACAATTGTTTCTTTTTCAGAAAGCAGTAAAATGGGTAAAATGTGAATGTAGGTAATGAACACTTGATGATGTTACCAGGTTTATGGGTGAAACATCAGTTTTTATGTTCTTGTGTTCTAGGATGATGTTGAATTAAAACAATTGTTGCATAGATCAATGTACTGTAGTTAGTAATGAAATTGTTGTCAAGATTAAATGCAAAATTTATTACAGACTTACTCAGTACAGGACTTACCTTACTCTTCTTTCAAAGTGCAATTTGAGGTTATACAATATGAAATACTTTCTTATCCTTCATGAGTATATACTCTCAAGTATTTTTTGATACAGAATGATGCTGAATACTACCTATATTCTGATAAAATTTGTTATGGTTGGGGAAAACAGAAGTCAAACATTCTCATCATTCTTAAATCCCCAGACTGTCGGTTCCTTTTGTTGTTGGGTTTATAGTCCAATTTGGTTCAAAATGTTCATTTTCCCCTCTCCCCCGTAAAAATAATTTCTATTATAATTAAAATTCCTAGTGAAATTATGCAGTGATTCATCTTGGAAGGGATCTTAGGAGGTCACCTGGCTGTCCAGCTGAAACAGGATCAGCTGTGAGATCAGATCAGTTGCTGAGGTTTCATACAGTTCACAGTGAGTGGACTCTACACAGCCTTTATGGGTGGCCCATTCCACAGCCTGACTGTTGTAATAGCTAACAAAAACTAAAGTAAAATCCAATACTGCTGGAACTTCTGTCTCAATTCATGTCCATTGTTTCTCATCTTTCTACCACAAGCCAGTCTAAAGAGCCTAACTCCATCTTCTTGATGATATTGGCAGATGCTATTAGGTCCTTCTGAAACCCCTTCTCCGGAGTCAGCAATCCCAGTTTCCTCCCTCTGTCCTCATGTGGCAAGTTCTCCAGTTCCCGACTGCCCTGGGGTCCCTCTGCTGCATCATTTCAGTTTATCAGTGTTTTTCCTGTTTGAGGGATGCAGAGGGATCGAGGAGGAGTGCTGACTATATGAGCATAATTTCTCCCAATGTTCCAGCTGTGTTCCTCAGTGCAGCCCAGGTTGCTGTTTGTATCCTGAGAATTCTCCAGGGCTGGTTCAGCAGCACTGCTCCATATCCAGTCATTCGCAGCCTGTGTTCTTGTGAGTGGTTATTGTTTCCCAGGTGTAGCCCTTTGCATTTGCCCTTGGATTCCATAGGGTTCCCATCAGTCCATTCCTCCATCCTACCTCGGTCCCTGTGACCAGCAGGACTCCCCTGGAGCATCTCGACTGGATCCCCCCAGTTTGGTGTCACATGTTGAGAGTGCACTCCCTGGGCTGCTCACCCATGGTCTGAGAGTCACTGTCCTACCAGCTAAAGGCGATATGTATATAAAATATATCTATCTTTTTAAACTTGAGTACCACAAGAGAGTATTTTGTGTAACATGCAATGTGTTCTTCCCAACAGGATGTAAATAATGGCTGTTGGCTCAGTGCAGACTGGGTGATTGCTTAGATCCTCTCAGTCTCAGCTCTGTGCCTTCCTTCCAAGGAGAACATTATTGGATTTCTTTATGTTGATAATGACAGATGCAAAGCATGTAATGGCAGGCTCATTGTCAGTGAATATGTGCTTTCTAATTTGTTGATTAGAGGAGCTCTTCCAAACAAAAAAAACACCCAAAAAACAAACAGACAAACCAACCTGAAAAATTATCTCAGAGCAAAACTCCTGTTTGTAAAAAAGCTTTTCAGGAGACTGAAGGATTTATTTGTTCCATATACCTGTTTAAGAAAGCATTGCTTTTCCAGAATAAGGTCAAGACGAGTCTCTGATGGGTATCTGGGAGGAGAGGAGGAATCTATTTTCAAACTTTTTTTTAGAACTCAATTGTTTTTTTGAGAGAACAATATCTGTGGAGTATCGATCGCCTGTGTCCAGTAGTTAGTCAAAGGCTATCTCCTTTGACTAACCCCTTAGTGTGGTGTCATCCTCCTTCATGTGATAGATTGTTACAATCTCAGCCGCTGTAATTACACACTAGCCAAGTGGGTCATTTATTTCTGCACCTTCACCATTTACCAAAAATCTCCTTTATCTTTGGGAGCCAGCTCTTCCTTTTGCAGTAAAAGCAAAATAACGGCACATAAAACATTAGAGTCTAAAACAAGGGGCTTGAAAAATAACTGTAAGACTAACTTTAAAAAACTGTCCTACCTTTTATGAACACCTAGTATACTTTTTATCTATCTTTTTTCCTGGTGTCCTAGAGAACAAAACACACAAAACCAATTCATTGTTTTTCATGTGCCTGGTAAACACTATTTTTTATTTGTGAATGTTTTAGCTCTTTTTTATTTTATTTTATTTATTTTATCTGGTAACACTATATGCTTTCACTTGCATGAGAACTGTCTCCCTACCCTCCCCCTCATCAGCTCTTAATTTATGAAGTGCAAAAGCTCCTGGAAGCACTGCTACTTTTACTGATGACAATGAGTGAAACTATTAGATACATCTTTTTGAGCACAGCTGGCATATAAGGAGAAGAGTGTTGTTTCAACTTATATAAAATTGTTGATTAAATTTGAAGCCTGTGATTGCATATTTACATTTTGGGGAGGAGAGAACCTCTGTAACCATTTCCATTATGTTTCCTTAGGACTGTTTTTGAGAGGAACATCAGCAGTCCAATATTGCTAATGTCTATTTCTATTTAGAAAGGGCATGTATTCTTGTTAAGATGAGTACAAAGTAGAAGTATTCTGATCTTGATGATACTTTGCTGTCCCAGTGTGAGTGATTTCTCCTTGGAGAGGGAAGGGCTTGGCTGAACACCATGTGTGTTCATTTTCACTGGCTCTGGATGTACATTACCTCCAGTTCTCCCTGTTCTTACCATGTTTTTTTAGAGTACCATAATATAACCAAAATATTCATTAAATAGTAAAGGAATCTAGAGATTTTCCCCCCTGTTATAACTTAACAAGTTTCAACAAAATGGAATCTGGGTTTTAAACTGTTGGGAAAATATGTATAAATTTGAGATTCTTAGATTAATATTAAACTCTCAGGACTTTATGATTGCCACTTTTTGGTTTATATTTATTGCTTTCAGTGTCCCTATATATTTTTCAGAACATGTCAAGGCACTAAATCTTTCCAGTATGGCATGTAAGCCAGTTTATGTATGTTTATATTTGAACCCTGTGCTGAGACAGCTTTGTGACCTACAACCTCATTCGAATCTCAGATGTATGACTTGCATCTCAAACTCCAGCATATTAGCTGGGTTTTTTCTGAGGGGAGTTGCAAATGGATTTCAGACACCTGAGCTTGTCCTGTAGTTCAGAGTATTTTTAAAAAATTAAATAATGCATTTTGGAAAAGGATTTTCTGGCTTTCATGAAGTTACTGGTGGAACCCTTTGTCATACACCCTCTGTGGAGCTGTTTTGGGATTTAAGGTGATCTGCCTTTTTTTTCATATTTGCTATAATTTTGAGCCATCCATAAAAGAAAGCAAATCTGGAACTAAAGCTCTCACCTCCTATTCCCCAAATAAGAATTCAGTAGCAGTGTACATGTAAATATGTGCAGATAAATAGCAATTTATTTCAGACCCTTCTTTTGCTCTTGGTCTCCCCTGTACTCTGCGTTGGTGAGGCCACACCTTGAGTGTTGTGTTCAGTTCCGGGTCCCTCAGTTCAGGAGAGATACTGAGGTGCTGGAGCGGGTCCAGAGAAGAGCAACAAGGCCGGTGAAGGGACTGGAGCACAAGTCCTGTGGGAAGAGGCTGAGGCAGCTGGGGTTGTTTAGCCTGGAGAAGAGGAGGCTCAGAGGTGACCTCATCACTGTCTAGAACTACCTGAAGGGAAGTTCTAGCCAGGTGGGGGTTGGTCTCTTCTCCCAGGCACTCAGCAATAGGACAAGGGGGCACGGGCTCAAGCTCTGCCAGGGGAAATTGAAGTTGGAGATCGGAAAAAAATTCTTTCCAGAGAGAGTAATCAGGCATTGGAATGGGCTGCCCAGAGAGGTGGTGGATTCCCTATCCCTGGAGGTTTTTAAAGTGAGATTGGCCATGGCACTGAGTGCCATGATCTGGTAAAGGGACTGGAGTTGGACCAAGGGTTGGACTTGATCTCAGAGGTCTTTTCCAACCCAATTGATTTTATGATTCTGTGATCTCTAATCCTTTCTTCGCTGTTGTGTGTCCCCCAGAAAGTACTCTGTGTGCTGCAGGTTGTCTGAGAGCCTTCTCTAAGGGAAAACCAGCAATAATTTTCAGAGTGTGTTGGGTGGGCTACGTGTATGGAAATATGCTGATAATGACAGGTGTGACTGCTTGCTTTATTCAGCACCCCTAATGCTTAGACTGTTTAAGTGTATGAAAAGTGATCTGAAGTGTTAAAAGGAAAATGGATTGTCATAAAAGAACAAAGAGATGTTGCCAGACTGGTGCTTGTTCTCATCTGTAACTCACCGTTGATTGTTCTCTTTAAAGTTTTTACCTAAATGCTTATGGAAGAACTTTCTTCATCCACAAGATTTCCAAAATATTACTTGTAGGAATACAGTAACCAGTACTACAGAAACAGAGGTGGTGTGACACTGAGAGAAATGGCAGAAAGATAGGTCCCATTCAGAGAGTTCCCAAGAGACAATGCTTCCTAATTAATCAAGATTAAGGTAATACCGTGTTATGTTTTTTAAGGCAAATTGATTTATCCTGTTTCTTTTAAGTGGTGGAGAGTAACTGATGCCAAATGGAGGATGATAATGTTGAGAGATGCGTCCAGTGTTTTTTTTTCTAGCCCACTGATAACTGCCTTCTCCTTTACATCTTTCTGTAGTCTTGCTGGTTTTGTATGTCTTCTTCCTCTGGCCTTGGATGTGTGTAATGGCACTCAGTATGTTGCCTCTGAACCACCTGACCTGTTTGCCAAGTTTCTGAATGTTGCTTCCTCATTCTGGGATAGTATTCTGGTTTCTACTTTTCTGGTTTAATCATTTAGTGTTTGCTCAGGATGTAAAATAAAAGAGTTACGTAGGTACTAATTTAAAATATAGATTTCTAAATGTCAAACCATCTTTGATTCCTGTGGAGAAACTGAAAACATGCTTTCTTTAAGGAGAACAGAGTATTTATTCTAAAATGCTCCTCAGTATGGTTGGCTAAAACCAGGGGTTGGGTTTTTTAAATTATTATTCTTTTTTGGTAGCATAGACACCCATGTATTTATGATCTAAATACTAATTTCTTTATTTAGACTTTGTTTTACTGTTTCGTGTATTCTGATAACCTTGCAATAGGATAACACTGACAACTGCCATTTCTTATAGGACTCTTTAATATAGCTTAATGAGTGTTCTGAGGTTTTTTGCAATATGAAATCAGCATGTTGCATTTTTAAGTTGAGTCTCAAGTTACACTGTGTACAATATTCTGTTATTTATTGTGTCTGTAGTCAGAATGCACACTATGCATGTGCATTACAGTGCAATAATTAGCATATAATTTTCAACGTTTCAATGAACTTTTGTCATAAAATTTAAGGGGATTTTAATTGCTAGTAATCAGGATTGCATGTTAATAGGCTGTAGATAATTAGGAAACCATTTGCATTTCTCTTCTCACAAATTTTCTTAGTGTTTAGACCCTCACTTAATACATAACTGTTCCTCAAGAGAGTTGAATAATCCTACTTAGGCACGGTGATAATAGATACACTTCTTTTTTCTTAAGGTTTTATTTCAATTTAAATTATTTGGAAAGAATTATACCTTTGATAGGTCAGATTTACCGACACTGGATGTACAATATGTTCCCTCTGACTTCTAACAGGCTACAGCAAAGTAAGTTGTTGCAGTAATAGTAGCATTGATTGTAAATTTGCATTCCCCTATGATAATTAAGATCTTTCAATTGCTCTAAATACTGGGAGAAATAATTAGCAAATTAGTAATTATACTCCTGAGACATTTGTGGATGGAGTATTGGAGACAAAGCCTGTCCATATCCTCATTCATGTTTAGGATACATAAAATACTTCTTTGTCTCCCATGTCTGAAACATGTTAAATAGCAGAAAGAGTCTGTAATATTGTCACTGCTTGATTTATTAAGGTGTTTTGGATAAAGATATATTGGTGGAAGTTGTGCATATTTATGAAGCAAAGAGTGAAAATGTAAGATTGGAATAATTAAGGCAGCTGTTTGTTTGGTGTAAGGCAAAAAAAGAAAAACTTTGAAGGGGAATTGTTCAGACTATCTTGTCACCACTGAATTGACTTTGTTTCCAGATTTCCTTCTCTTGCCCTTTATTTTGTCCATTCAGGTCAGTGGAAGAGGTGGTTCTTTGTCTTAAAACATGTGCAGTGCAGGATTTATTTTGGTCTATTCCATGCCATTCTCTACTTAGGACAAAGCACTAGGACGTTGGATATTACTTCCAGTAGGTCAAATGGTAGCACTGCAAGGTGTTCAGCATATTTAATGGAGAACTTGGAATCCACTTAAATGCATTACCATTGGATCATTGGTTACTTCAAAGCGTTATTTTAGCAATATGGACTTTATTCCAAGAGGAATTGATGTCCTCACACTCTTGAAAGATCAACTGCAAGTGTCAGTGGATGTAGCAAAGACATTCTCACAGTTTGCAGCTTCTCTAGAAAAGCACAAATTCAGTGTCCTCATTCAGAGCTGCAGTCAGTGACAGCTTTAAAAGTGTGGTTTTTACCCAGCACGTTGCTTGCAAATTGAGGATTTGCATTATTAGGCTGTTTCCATCACAGCGTTAGAGCAGTGGATGGCTTTGAAGGAATAGTGAATACAGACATAAAGCAGCAGACTCCAAAATACTGTTTTGGGGCTGCTACCCATGCACTGGGAAATACTTTAGAAGACTGCATCTTTTTATTTGCCATAAATTGCATGGCTTAATGTCTAGGCTTTAGCTGAAGGTTTTTAATTTACAATCTGCTCCCAGGAAAACACAGGCAGTGTGAAAGATGCTCTTCTAAAAATACACTGAGCAAAGCCTGAACTGCATTTGGAGCCCTGTATCAACTCTGCAAATGTGTGGTCTGGAGGGGCTTTTTGCTGTCTGGTTCAAGGGGAACATAAAAGACATGGCTTGATGTTGGAGCTACTGGGAATTTTCAAGATGAACCACTCTCTGTTGGAATTGTTGCTTCTTTGATTAGGGACTTTTAAAAGGAAATAATGCAACTGTGATTTTAATTTTTTTAATTTTTTTTTTGTGGTGCAAAGGACAACAAAGAAGCACATTTTGATTTATTTAAACATAAAGGGTTTGTACTTTTGCAACGGAATGTTTCTTTTGATTTTGAAATAGTTTTAAATTTTTTTTTTCAACCAACATGTTTAGGAGGATTGAATTCACTGGTTTAAGCAGAATTCAATGTAGTTTTATTTTTACAGGAAATGTTAATTTTTTAAAAGTCTGATTCTATTCCAAAAATTTCTGGAATTCTGGAAATAAAATAAAATATTAGTTTTGTTTCTGACAATTTAAAGTAATGTATGGCTGTAAAAGATAATTATTTCCATTTATTTATTTAGTGTTCCAGTTACAATCCCTTGAGATGACAATGAGCAAAATATGAAGATCATCAATTTTGTATCCCAAACAGCTTGCAAATGAAGTTAAAATAGATTAGACAACAACTGAGGCCCACTTGTGTACACAATTCACGCAGCTGTGTCATATGTACATTTTAAAAGTATTAACTCTTTCTTTTTTTCCCCTCTCCTTCAGTGAATTGTTCTTGCCAGTGTATGAAAGCCTGAAAGATAGTCATGCTTAGAGATAAACTGCTCAATTAAATTATTTCTGTGTTTTGTGCTGGTCTTGAAAGAAATGTATAAAGATGACTTAAAAGTAAATAAATCAGATTTTAAATCTTTTTTGCAGTAATAATCAAAGGATGTTTCTTTATATCCATTGTTAATTCAAGCTTTTTATTAAAAGTGTTTGAGTCTTGTCAGTATTCTTTTGAACTCATCACAAATTGACCTGAAAGCTTATATTTCTGGCAAATCTCAAATATTCTCTCCCCCCTTTGCCCTGAGGGTTTTTTTATTACTTGTGAACAGTCTGGTAGAAGAGCAGGATTTACACTTAATTTCTCTTCGCCAGCTCTGTGTATTCCATGTATATAAGGGGGCTGTGGCATGATTCCTGAAATGTTTTTCCAAACTATTAAATAATAGCCTCAGAAAGGTTGCCTGTATCTAACCCCTTACCTATAGGCCCTTGCCTGTCACACCGTGCCTATTAACATGGGTGAGACAGTGATTAGAGGAGAGATAATTGAGCCTCTCCAGCCTGCAGTGAGCGCAGCTGTTGCTGATGTTCTTGTCCTTTGCCCATCATACCTTTCCCCTGCCAGAGTGGAGGTGGTCTGCAGCGTGCTGAGCAGATGTTTCTCCTTTGCATGGTTATCTTTGGAGTGCCTCTATATACAAAAATCAGATTGCACTGCTACTGTCACTTTTATCTGATGAGAGGAAATCCCAGACGAATGAAGCTGGTTTTCTTTTCAGGCAGCTAAGCAATGTTGCTCAGGGGCATGTTCTCTTTCCTTGCTTCTGTTGCTGCTCACTGTAAACGTTTTCTTTCTGGCATGTTTCTTCTTTAATCCCTCTTTCCCTCTTTGACCCATATCCTTAATCCCATTGGGTTTCTTTTGAACTTGGTTATTTCTTAGTCTTCTGATACATCTGTCTGCTGTAACCATGAATCCTTTGCCAACACCACATTTTCATCATATTCCCTGAATGTCTTTTTCCTCCCACAGTTCGTATTAGCGTAGTTGAAGAGGTACAGGGAAACTTTCTGGGACTGGTCATTCTTCAACTTTGTGATACCGTGTCATTCTTTAATTCATTTCTTCTTTTACTTCTTATCTTCTCCTATTTTTAGTGTCCTCTTTTCTTTTTTATTTGTTCAACTTTCTTGTGCAATTAATCATTATTCTCTCAACAAGTAGAAAATGTAATGAGAGTATCTGAGACGATATAGATAATATGGTTCTGTATGTTAAATTCACCAAATACACTAATTTAATGTCCACTTTCTATATGTCTGAAATTATTTTTTTTCTCTATTGTAGTATAATTAAAAAGATCTCTTTCTTCCCTGATTTTCCTGGTAAGCTCCTATAGAAGTAGCACTTTATCACATCTTGTAAAATTATTCTATGCAAATAACCATCATTTCTTCTTTCTGGTACCTCCTGTTTTCACTTGAAAAATATGTATTGCATATGTGTAATTAGAGAAGGAGAACTTTGGGTCAAAAAATGCAAGTGGGATATTTTTGCGATTACATTATCTATGTGATGTAGGAGTTTGTTCACTGGTGTCATTTTCAGCTGACTTTGGGCACTGGGTATCTTCAAAGGTAATTGTAAACACAGTCCAGTGCTCCAGACTGCAGAGATTAGTCCATTTGAAGAACAGGCTTTTCATTATTGAAAGTAGGCATATGGCTATGAACTGTAACTGAATTATTTTACCCTGGGTACTTCCTTGTTGGCAGAATAAGTGTAGATAATGTGGAAGACAAAAACTGATGGTTTCTGAATTGTGTTTTCCTATCCTGGTAACACAACGATTCAGCAAATGCAGCGTCCAAAAGAAGTGCTGGTCAGTGATAACAAATTGTGGTGGGAGCCACCAAACTGTGTTGTTGCACAGTTGTTATGTACTGTATGCTGTGATTCAGGGACATGCACATTGGTTTAGATTTCAGGGCTAGCCTTTCATCCCTCCCTCTCTACAGATTGCTAAACCAAGTTTAGTGATGATCTCTGCATGCACAGTCCTAGTGTTGGTCAAGGTTTGAGTAGTGGAGTAGCTTGATACTTTTGTCTGCTTTGTTTGATTTCTAATGCTGAGTCTTTCCATTTGAGAATGTTATTTATTTATTTATTAGTTATACCTGAAATACGTGCTTCTAGTGGCAGTCATGATGCTTCTAAAGGATGTTGCAATTCACCAGTACAGTATATATATGAATAACAGATACTTGTTTATACTAATAAGATCATCGAATCATAGAATCGATTGGGTTGGAAAAGACCTCCGAGATCATCAAGTCCAACCCTTGGTCCACCTCCGGTCCGTTTACCAGATCATGGCACTCAGAGCCATGTCCAATCTCAGTCTGAAAACCTCCAGGGATGGGGAATCCACCACCTTTCTGGGCAGCCCATTCCAATGCCTGATTACTCTCTCTGTGAAGAATTTTTTTCTGCTCTCCAACTTCAATTTCCCCTGTCAGAGCTTGAGCCCGTGCCCCCTTGTCCTATTGCTGAGTGCCTGGGAGAAGAGACCAACCCCCACCTGGCTATAACTTCCCTTCAGGTAGTTCTAGACAGTGCTGAGGTCACCTCTGAGCCTCCTCTTCTCCAGGCTAAACACCCCCAGCTCCCTCAGATAAACTTGCCCCCAGATAAATTACTGGTGACAGATAGAACATGCAAACAAGCTGTCAACATCCTATTCTATTAAATTTTGGCAGATAACTTTCTTTCTACCTACAGATATGAAGGACTGGCCAAGCCATGAATAGACAATCTGTAAGAGTTTGAGTTCCAGCCAAAACATGACGTGTACCTTTCCTGGGCATTGCCAGAGTGCCTCCTTTGTTCATGGAAGGCAGACTGTGGTAGTGTTCCCCCAAAGAGTGTTTCTGCAGGAGCTGAGTGCTGCATTCAGGAGGGCAGGGAACTGAGTGATGTGTGGGCTTCTACATGCCTCATGCCTCTACACAAAATACATGCCCTTGAATTTCCTCTTCTGAACTGAATACAAACTGCTTTGACTGTGAAATAGAGGCTGATGGGTGTTCTCATTGTAGACATGGAGGCCTAATACTTGTCTGTTGTCATTTCAGTCTCCCTAGTATTGCTGCTGATTTTTAAAAATATTGTTCTGTTTCTTTCCCCAAACACATTTTGCCTTCCCTTTCCACCTTTTAACATGCAGATGTTTAAGCATACTCCATAGATTTCCTTTTTAATTAATTTGAGTATAAAATACTAGTTCAAATGCTACTGGTGTTCTGCTTGCATGCCTTCAACTAACCAACAGTCAGGAAAAAAACCCCAGCAGTTCAAACCAGTTGAGGTTCTTTGCAGTCACAGGATCTATTCTCACCATTTTAATTGACTTTATCTTGTTTTGTTTCCCTCAACCCATATAGCTAATCTTGCTGAAATTATGTTGAATTTTTAGCTGGTATACAGCAGTAGGAAGACATGAATGTTATAATGCTGAGGATGAAGAGTCAGAATAGACAATTGAGACTAGCAGTAAAATTTGGCAAAAAAATTCAGAAATACTGTTGGTTCATGCTGGCTTCCTTCTTTTCCCCCCCACTTGTTTGTTTTCATGCCATGCAAACATATTCTAGAATATCTAGTAAGCCTATTTGACATAAGAAATATTACAATTGTGTTATTTTTGTGACTAAACTTGTCCACAACCTTTGTGGAAGAAAAAAGCTGCAAGCAGTAGCGTTGCTTGAGGTATTTTTTAATAATCTAGGGCTTGGCATTTTGAAAGATCAACATCAGAGGGTTTGGGATAGTAATCCTGAAAGAACAACATGTATTACTTATGTTGCACTGTTTTAAATAGTGACAGTGTCAGGAAGGGTTTCTTTAAATGAATGAAGTTTATACAGGACATGCCATCTGTAGTATGACTGAGTAAACATTGATTCTAACCTTTATTCATGAAAGGCAGTAATCTCAGGCTAATGCCACACTTAACTCTGGGCCCTCAAAATGATTTGCCTGATCTGATAAATTATGCAGTCTTTTATTTTGACCTTGTAACCTTGTAGAGTTTACTCAAACTGACTCCATAGTGTTTGCCACATTAGCAGTATAATGGCTGTAACCAGTTCTTGTACTACAGTTCATTCTGCAGCGAAAGGTAAACACTGGGCCATGGAAATTTATTGATTCAATTACGTGATATACACATAGTACCATTTGAGAAGTGTTTTTGGGATTAAGTCATTACATATCTTCTGTTTGGTCAAAAATCTGAAATATATAAACAAGGAAGCAAGCAAGTACTGAGAAATATAAACTGCTATTTTTACTGCATGTGGAATGTGAGGTTAGACATCAATCTAAAAGTTGTTTAGGTCGAAGAACAAGCCAGACATTGAATTCTTATGCATTTCTCCCTGACCAAGGTAACTTTTGCCCCCAGTTGGTCCTGTAAGTATGTTATCATTTACTATGTAAATTATTTTTGTGGCTTTTTTCATGTAAGAGTCTAGGCTTTGCAGATTTTCTGTTTGAACAGAACTGACGACAATACAAATTTTTCTTCCTTAAACAGTAGAAGGCTAGGCCTTCAAAAAGGAAAAAAAAAATCCAGTAAATTGGCTGGAGCACACTGTCATTACATGACATAATTAATTTGGTTCATACAGTGTGGCCAATTTTGTCTCAGATAACCATGCTTTTAAATCTAACATGCTTTTTTATCTTGCATTGGAGTATCTTGATGCCTGATCTGCCCAAGCTGAGGAGCAGGGATATTTTGATACAATTTAAAGACAAAACACAAATATAGTTATCTTTAAATTATCTCTTATTGTACTGACCTTGAGTTTATAATATAGGAAAGAAAAATTCTGCACAACTTTTATTGACTAAATTATGCAATGGCACAATAGTATTAAGTGTATGTATAATTATGAGACATTTAATATGTTAAGAAATTATCTGAGAGGCCACTAAAATATGTGATGTTAGTGAAAAGGAATTGTTAAGAAATGAAAAACACAGCTCAGAATTAAAACTGATTGTGTTCCTTATTTTTATTTATTTTGTCTTTGCACTTTATCTATTGGGTTACTTTGGTTTGTTTGGGTTTTTTTCAGGTGCATGTGTTAGAAAATTATTGATATATCTATCATTGAAGGAATATTTGCATTTGTTCTACATAATACAAATAGGACAGTTTCTTGGAATTCCATGTGAGAAATGGAGGGAAAATAACCCAATTTATGTTAATGCTTTATTTAGCAGGATACACTTCCTTTTATGCATTTGGAACATGGTTGGGAGAAGGAACACAAAGAAAAGTGTTCTGGCTTTTTCCACAGCGATTGAATTAAAATCTAATTGCACTACATGATGCAGTTCTCTCAAATTGGTCTGTACTCTGACCCTGATTTTAGCATTGCAGAGAGTTGTCTGTTTTTCTTCCCTTAGCTTTGTTCTTTGGGTGTTGCTGGTCAAGGTAGATGATGTTGCCAGGGATCCAACTGCAGCTCTGGCAGAATGGTTGAAGTTGCTTTATGAAGAAGCATGATAGCCATAACTAATTAAACACTAATATTTCAGGGGTAATTAGGAAACTCAAGAGGGAAAAATGAGTGGTGTGTGGAAATTTTGGTGTCTGATTAGTACATATATTGGCTTCAAATGCCCTGGTAGAACACAAACAGAAGAGTAACCAAGGGCAACATAAATACCATGTTGCTGCAGTGCATTGCCTCTGCTACTCAACCTCACAGTGCGATGTTAGATTTTGGAAAGAAAACTCAAAGAAAGAGGGAAGAGGCCTTTAAAAGCATTCTCTTCATGGTGAGAAGGGACATAAAGATGGCCAGAAGGGCTTACGATAGAGGAGGATGGGGAAAAACAACAGAGGGCTCTGGAAACCAAGAGGTGGAGCTGATGGAAACAATGGCTTCAGAGAAGGGTGAGGTGAAGGATACCTGTGTCCCATAAGTACTGATGGAACTACCACTGGGAGAAGGGGAGAAAGGAAAACTACCTACACTTAGGTGCATTATGTTTTAATATTAAAATTGTTCTAGTTTTGCTGGTATAAACCATGTGTATTATCCTGAAGATGCACGTGTAAGCTTATGATGAGGCTGCAGAGTACTTCAACATATAAATGGCTTTTTTGTGTACTTTTTGCTGAATCGCATCATAGAATCATAGAATCGATTGGCTTGTACAAACCTCTGAGATCATCAAGTCCAACCCTTGTTCCAGCTCCAGTCCATTTACCAGATCATGGCACTCAGTTTAAAAACCTCCAGGGATGGGGAATCCACCCCCTCTCTGGGCAGCCCATTCCAATGCCTGATTACTCTCTCTGCAAACAATTTTTTTCTGCTCTCCAACTTCAATTTCCCCTGACAGAGCTTGAGCCCATGCCCCTTGTCCAATTGCTGAGTGCCTGGGAGAAGAGACCCATCATGGCTGTGTATGTGTTGGAGATACTGTTGAGAAGCCTATTAGGACAGAATTTCTCAGTGATTCTCAGGTGGGCTCAGAAAGGCTGTTGTCCTGGTAAAGTGTGTGATAGAAGGGTCACAGCAGTTCAGCTGCAGTTCTGAAATTCCAAGTATCACAAAGAATTGTGCCCTGGGTTGATCCTCCTGAAGAAAATTGCTGTACAAATTTATTTTAAAAAATACGATGTGCAAAATCAGGATGGCTGCAGGCAACTGCTCCCTTGAACACGCAGCAGGTACTCCATAATAAAATCCAGCCAGCCAGAAACTTGTCTTCTCTCATAAAGCTGATTTTTTGGGGGGATGATTTCTACAAAATCTGAATTGCCTAGGATTTTTGAGATGATAGCTCATTTCTATTGTTTTCCACCTTTTCTGTTTCCTGCCCTTGTTTCTTTTCTGTCTCTTTAGTGGGATGAGGACAGGCAGGCAAGTGGATCTATTCCTCACCTCACTGCTCTGTGTTAACAGAGTTGTTAAAAGGTCAGGAGCTCAAAAGCTTACTGAAGTGCAGAACTTACATTACTCATTCAGCCATATTTGGGCCCTGTATGTATAATGAAGCAGATTTTAATTGGAGAATCTCATCCTGTTGCTTTCAGGAGACCATTGTATCATTTAGTGCACAGAATGGCAGCTGCTAATCAGCTGATCCCATGTTGTTTTGCTTGGATTTCAGTCAGTAGCCCAGCTCTTGCTGAGGTAAAATTTCCTTCTTCACTTTAAATAAAGTTTCTAACACTGAAGTAGGTTTATGTTCTATACTGAATATAGAAGCCAGTGGGCTTTTCTAGTGTGATTCTCTTACAGCCTCTGATTTCCCAATCTTCAGAGCAATTTTTGACAGTGACTCATAATTATTTCCATTTTACAGATGGCAAACTGAGGCACAGAGGAGATTAAAGTAGGAAGTGTCCTCTGCCAGGTTTTCAAGTTCTCTGGCAGTACACTGTTTATAAAGAGTAAAACCTTCTAAAGAGTAAAACCTTTATTGACTTCCACTGTTGCTCAGGATACTCAATGGCTCAGTTTGGATTCCAGAGTACTTGGTACTGATATAATGAGAAATAAAGTAACAGTAATGATCTGTGAGAACTCACATGGGATGCCCAGTGTCATCTGGGTCCTGGACTATTTCTGACACACTTTCCTGAAAACTGCAGTCATCTTTTCTAGCCATCTTCTCCTTTATATCCTTCAGATGACTGCAGGGAAACAGGATTGCCCACCCAGATAACAAGGGGAATAGTTCCACTGCAGTGAAAGACTGTGTGGATTTAAGGACAAGTGCCACAAGTGTTCTTATACTGGAGAAGTGGTACCAGAGCGCGAATAAATCAGAGGCTGAACTAAATCCGCTCTTGTCATTATGTAAAGCACAGTGTATGGTGGGCATCTAAAGCTGTGATGTGATCCGGGAGATCAGCAGAACCTACTGAACCTCTCTGTCATAAAGATATGACTCTATTAGGATTGGATGAAAGAACTGGTAGACAAAAGGGTTGCGAGTAAGAAAGACACTGGGAATGAAGAGCTGGTAAACTCTGTGGCATAGGATACTTCTGACATAAGGATAATATGAGACAATTTAACTGAATTTTTCACTTTTTTGCTTGTTGATACCAAAGACTTGATGTTTTGGCAGTAGGAATTCCTTTGATGGCTATTTGATATTTCAGTGTATATAAATACAAATAATTATATATAATTTTGTATAAATAGATTTATTTAGCTATTTTTTATAAATGCCCTTAAATACTTAAGAGCTGTGTAAGCCTCAAAATTTAAAACACATTTTATACTCTTTTTGTTCCTTGTTGATGCAGAAAAGAGAAGTCTGAAACAAGGCAGTCTGAGGGTTTCTTGGTTTGCTGGATCTTTCCTGGAGTCCATCATTGATTCCATATGTGCATCAACTGTCCAGCCTTCACGGTGAAGGGTACCTTTTATCTTTAGGAAAGCTTTAAGCAATTTAACTGTGCTTAGATTATTGTTCAGTAATAAGGAAATAACATCAGCAAAGTGATTTAAAATATTGTTTTATGTAAAAAAGATTGAACGATTTATTCGTCCATTATATAAATAGAGCCGTATATATTACTATTAATTCAGTTTTGTTGACTTTGACATAAGTGGTTATTATCAGCATAGTTTAGTCTTAAGATAAATGTTTCTATCAAGAAACAAAATACTGATTTTCTTGTCAAGAAAGAAGGGGGATAAGATTCATTTTTGTTATTTCTGGTATGTTTAGAGCACATAAGTAACAGGTTAAGCGGCAGGAGTAGTCAAAGATATCACAAGTGCTTCATATAATTTTCTTGCAACCTTAGCACTTCACCATGAACATTATAAATGACTGATTCTCCTTTAGGTTCTGACTCGCTTTGGAATGATGTATGAAATAATATGTGTTTTGCATGTCCTGTTTGTAATGATAAAGGTCATATAGTATCATTTACATAATCTCCAGCCAGAAATGAACTCCAGCAATATCTTCTGTATAACATATACATTATCTGAGGTTTAAAACTCTCATTATTCATGAAAGTTAATTTTACAGTGGGTGTGAATGATCTATCTTATGGCTGCTTTTTTGATCATTCTATAAAATAATACGGAGCAAAGCCTGCACAAATAGCAGGAAAACCAGTAAAGAGTGATGCATTTGCTTGACTCTGTGTATACCCGATTGGATCTTGATTGATGGCAATCATTTGTCTTTGTCAAAAAAAGGAGAAGAATTCAGACATTGAAATAAGAGTGCTATCAAACTTTCTACAATGGCAGAAAGATTCTATTAATGTAGCCTGAGAGTATTAACTGTCTCTGCTAGAAAATGATAAAGAATGTTAATTTTTTTTCTTGAGCATGTTTAAGTGTAAACTGCCTTATTTTGTCTATGCTGGGCGACTGCAAAGGGCATGCTACAGATTTATGGCATGTTGGAATTGGAAATTAAAAAAAAAAGAGTAGATTACAAAAAGAAAAAAAGAAACAAAAAGGCAAATACAAGAGCTTAATCCTTCTGATTATGATTTCACAACAAAACAATAAAAGTTTAAGTAGCAGAGTGTCGTAAAATCCTTAATGCTGCATTCCAATTGATATTGAAGCTTTGAAGACTAACTTCAAAGGAGGGTGAACAAGAGCAAAAAATAGATATAAAATAAACAAAAAAAATTGACAAGCTTGGTTTTAGAAGTCCTTTTGTATGTCAGATCTAGGAATATTGACCCGTTACTTGAATGGGCTTTAAGGCAACTTCCTTATTAACGATGCTTAGAAACACAAAGCATATGCCTGTGGGGAACATTGTATTAAAGGGGGGGAAATGTTGTTTCACAGTACAGTAATGCTGGTACTGCAGGAATACTTTTTCTTTTTAAATAAATGAATATATAATTTTTATAGATATGTATGTGTGTGTGTGTATATATATATATATATATATATATATATATATATATATACACACACACACACACTTATATATGAAACCTCAAACAAACAAAGTAAAACAGCAAACAAACAAAGTAAAACAGCAAAACCCCAAAGAGCTGATCACTGAATTATCATGCTGTTGGTATCTGTGGGTTTTGTTATACATCTGTTGTGGTCTTTGTTTCTAAATAGCAGTGTTAAAGTTTGATTACTGAAACAATATTTTCTAAATTATCAACACAGTAAATAACCTCCATGAGTGCTCTCTCTACCCTAGGAAGGTAAATATTTTTTGTTCCTGAACTTTTAAAGAATAAGAAAACTGTAGCATTCAATTTCTGTTTGCTAGTCCTTGATGCACCTTTAAAAATAAACATTTGAAAGATTGTCATTTTAAGGACAGCTGAAAGAAAGGCTGTATCAAAACTGTGAACTGGGACCTGAAGTTCTATCTAATATACCTGTACTAACGTTCCTTGTGACCCTCATAAGTAATTTTAAGGTGTTTTTGGTTTGGTTGGTTTGGGTTTTTTTCACTACTTTTGCATTGAGTTTCTAAAAACACTTTCCAGCTTTGCCTCACTGCAGTGTATGTCAGATTATGACAGCAGGCTCCTGGTTCAAAACATCAAAAGGCAACATCAGCTGTGTTATCTGTCCTTGCTTGAAGAACCTTGGAGTGACATTATTTAAAAGTTCCTTTTTGTATGAATTCACTTATGAACTTCCATGAGGCCTTTCCTACTGCTGCTGAAGATGCTAAAACGCGATTTTAGCTGAAGTGGTGATGGTGCATTTACTTTATTTTTTTCATGTTAGAATTGGTGAGACATGGCTTACATCTTGGAGATCTTTGCCTTTTTAAGGAGGAGCTTTAAGATTACTTTATGACAGGGAAATTTTAGCAGTGGAAACACTAGTGTTCAATAGACACATACACAGTATTTCACCTCATTCTCTTCTGAAAAATGACAAATGAGCACCAGACTAATATTGTAGGACAGTGTTAAAATTATGAGGTCAATTTTTCAGGGAGCAATGGAATCAGGATCACCTGAATTGTATAGAAGAAATATCCTCCCCCACACCTTTCCTTCTGCTCCTGCCTGCCTGTATTTTCTGTCTTCATTAATTCTTCATCAGACTTCTTTTCTGACCTTCTATTAAAAACCTTACTCCAGGTTCTTGTCCAACCAGACCTGGTTTTAGAGGTTTCCTTTTCTACTCTGCCTTTTCTCCAACTGATTCCCAATTCTGCCCTGTTTTCTCTGATTGATCCTCAGCAGATCATGTACCTGTAATCCCTCCCCTCACACTTATCTTCCACGCCTTCGACATCAAGATGCTTTCTTTGTTGCCTCAGAGGTAGATTCTTTTGTCTCTTCTGTATCTGGATGAAATAATTTCCTTCTTTATCCTGCTTATGTTGTTGTGGATGTGGAGAGCACTGGTGAAAGGCAACTGCAGCTTTCTTTGTCCCAGTGTCTCTCAGTGTTCAGGTCTTTCTGGAGTGGCCATTTCAGAGCAAGTTTTTTAGACAGCGAGAAAGCCTTTTAAAGAAGGATGGATAGATAGATAGATAGATAGATAGATAGATAGATAGATAGATAGATAGACAAACAGATAGATAGATTTTTTAAATGGTTGATTAAATTGGAGACTGGAGGAATTGATCTTTGTTGCTCTTTGGGAATAATGCATGTTTGTCATGGACAAAAACCAAGGTGGTTCTCAGTGGGTTTGCTGGACATCAGGTCACAGAGTCAGTGTATGAGAAGTTGATGGGGGGCAGTCTGAGAGGCATGACAAAAATGGGCAGGATCTTTAAAGGTGCTTTACCATCAGTAAACACCTACTGTGAACTTCCAAAGCCTGTGGCACGGCTGTATTTGGTAGCTTTGTACAGAAATAACCAGTGAAATATGTTGGGCAACAGCTTCTATGTGAAAAAATTAAAGTGCTCTTAACATAGCTAACTTTGACTTGTGAAATTTTATTAAAAAATGGTAAGCAGAAATCAAAGTTATACCTACAAGTAGAGTTACCTGCAAACCTGCTTCTTTATGAAACATTCAAAAGCCTTTGAATCCCTGCCACAGTTAAATTCAGCCAAAGAAATGACTACATTTGTTAATGTGTTCCTTTCTCCTCCAGTCCTGTACAGTGTGCTGTAATCTCTGTGGTGATTGTCAGTCTGTCTCTGCTCCTCTCACTGCCCCCTTCCCTCATGGGAAATTTTGGGGGAAAATCCCATCTTGCAGCGATTAGTATCAAAGATTGGTTACTTCTATCATATGGTTTGGTAAGTAATCCAGAGCTATTCCTGTGATTTGCTGCTTGCCCATACAGCTTCACACATGTATTTCATTTCCAAAGTTTAGCAAAGTTATTCCCTGTAAAGAGGGTGAAAGTCTAGATGAAAGCCATCCCCTTTGTGAAAACCATATTCTCTGTCCCTCTTAGTGACTGGTACAACAAAGTAAATTTTAATGGTGCATGATACTGAAAATGAATCCTGTGACCTTGAGAAGCTGTAGCAAAAGATCAGGTTTTATTTGAGTCCCTTTGCCGTTGTTTTCATGGCTGTATTTTTACTTTTGAGTTGAAAAATGTAGTACAAGTAGCTGTTTTTATATCAGTACTTGAAACAGTTCAAATTAATATTCATGAGTCACTTAAAAAATCCCTAAACTGGTTTGCATGTAAATTAATGGGTTTTATTCTTTCTAGAGCTCTGTTCATTTCATTACTAACTGCATTCATCTTCCTCCCAAAATGAGAAAACATGGTTTGTCTTCTGAAAACATTAGTGATTTTACAGCAATAGAAAACTTTTCATTTTATCTTATTCTTGAAATCTCTTGCAAAATATATGGGCTTTTTATTTTGACAAGGGAAGGGAAAACATTCAATTTTCGTGATGAAATGAAACAGTCTTTTCTCAGTTTTGAGTGTCAGTCTGAATTGACTGTTTTGTCAGCAGAAAAGCTAATTGCAGAACCCCCATGCTTTCCAATTCTTTTACCATGATTTCTCCTTAAGAGTGTTTTCTGTGATAGATTTAACAAACTTTGTAAACAAGGTTTCTTGGAGAAGTTGTACTATATCCTGTATCAGAATGTTTGAGTTCTTTAATTTTTTCATTGTAGGCTACTAAAAAAAGAAGTTAGCTTAGTTTAGCAGGGATAATACATGATTATTTCTAAGGGTGAATAATGGAGAAAGGTGTGACTCCAGATAATTACACATGCAGTTTATATATGCAGGAGGGAGATTATGTTCAAGGAAGAAAATGTGCATTATGATGCAGTATGCTTAAATTATGCATATAAGTATGTGCACAATAATTTAACAGTGGTGTGGCCTTAAATAATCTTCTCTGAAGAATTTACATAAAATAAGAATTAACATCTCGAGCAAAAAATGTGGAGAATTGTACCAATGATACAGAGAACTGTTCTGCTCTCATGTTTGCATTCCAGATTTTAAATACACAGTTGATTATTTTTAAGGAATTTCTTTAGTACTTAAAGGGCTTTTCTCTTTAGTGACCTAAATCTAGTTTTTCATGAATATTAGCAGTATCACATCTGTACAGATAATTGATCTATAAACACACAGATGGAATTCTGTAGTCCAGAAGCCAAGGTTTGCCTGTGCCACTGAGAACTCTTTCCCGTGGTGCTGAAGTGATGCATTAGAACAGAATTTCCCAGGAAAGCCCACAGTTCCAGCTTAGTTTTTGCTGCAGTAATTCTTGCCAACGTGGGGATTGAGGCCACTGATGCTCGGGTTTGTTTGGAGTCTGTTTCTCCACTGTGGATGAGTACTTGGAATAGAAATACATTAGGAGGAAGAAGGAGTATAAATAGACAAACCACATCAGACTCAGGAAATCCCCCGAGCTGAAAATAGTTGGAAACTGGCAGTGTTAGGGGAGAAGTTGTACATGATTGGATTGGTCTTACACTTCCTTAAGCCACGACTGAAATTTTGGGATGCAGAATTCCAGGTTAGACTTTTGGTGAGAAAAGGTTCTTGCTGTCCAGTGGGTGCATTGATGTCCCTCCTCTGCAGGAACCTGGAGCTCCTTGAGTGGCTGTGGCACCCCTGGGGCGATGCAGTTCTTGTGCAGAGCAGTGTGAGTTACTCCACATCCCTCTGTTCTCCGCTTGGATGAGGCTGTTTCTTACTGGTGTTGAATGATTGGGAGACAGGGATTCTTTGCTGCATAGGACTAGTTGTTTCCAGTTGTGAGTGACAGTGTTGTGTCCAATTCATTCCCCTCATGATGGGATTGCTGTGTGGAGAAGAACTGGTTAATATTGAGAAAGCTGTTTCAGTGTTAGGAAAGAATCTAAAGAAGTATGTTGGTTTTTATACTATTTTGTTGGTTTGTGAGTGTGGTTGTTTTGTTTTTTGGGTTTTTTTTGTTTGTTTGTTTGGTTGGTTTGGGTTTTTTTTTGGAGGTTGGGTTTTTTTGGTGAATTTATCTTAAAAAACAAACAATCATGGAGTAGCTAGATAAAGAGGGAGAAGTTGGAAGCCTTGCCAAGAGAGGTAATAGCACCCCTGAAGAAGAAACTTCATCGTCTTTTAAACATGTGCCTCTTTCGATGCTGACACAGAGGGGAAAGAAATTCTGGGTGTCATGTTTAAATCACTGAAACAAAACAGGAAACACTCTCCGGTTTGTTGCTTCTTAAGCTTTCATTTAACAGTCTATTTTATCAATCCTGTTCTGTAATGTTGGATTTAAATGCTAACGCTGTTAGTCTTGAGCATAAAGTAAGGATATAACTCTTGTATTGCTCAGTCCAAGTGTTCATTACCAAGTTAGCTGTTGCTAGATTTCTTTCTCAAAGTAGTTACAGAAAACAGCTTTACATCTTCTCAGCAGTTTCTGGTGTGTCACTGTGCAAGCTTTTATCGTGGACTAAAAAGCCTTGATTGCTGTATTAAAAGACCCTTGAGTGGTTTAGCACTCTAACATTGCTCTCAAGCTTTACTGCAAGTAGTCCTTTGGTAACTTGTGTAACATCAATAGGGACGACTTCTGCACTTCTCTTTTAGTAATGCAGCCTCTTTTCAGAGAGGGGCTGCAAACTCTCTTCAGAACCTTGATGACCCATGGGGCATTAGTGGATCTCAAGAGGCAGTTCAGTAGCTTAAGCCAGTTTTCACAGGAGGGGTGACTAAACCTGCAGATATTTAGGTGAGCTCCAATTAGCACTGAGTAATAAGGCATGAAGTAGTACCATATTTGGGCAAATATAGGACAGTGATGGGTGTGTGCAGAAAAAAACAATTAGGAAGTGTCTCCCTACCTGTTGATGGGAGCCCCAAATATCCACTTTCACCTTTCCAAATGGAGGCTGATAGTGAAAAAGCCTTGAAATAAATAACTACTAAGTGACTTTTTTTATTCTTTTAGCAGCAAAGGTGTTTATTAACAATGTTGGACTCAAGCCAGTTCATACTGAACAAAACTTGCCTGGCTTCTTTGTGTAAAATAAGCCATTTATACAGCCTTGAGCTCATAGTTACATCTTCTAATTGCCATATTAATGACTGGGCAAAATCTTGGGTGGAGCTTTCCTTTTGGCTTGAAATTTGGGCAGTGGTCTCCTGACTTCATCCCTCGGGTGGTCTTGAAGCATCTTCATCACTGTTGGACTTACTCCTTTTCTTTGCTCGGTGACATGACCTGTCAAATTTGTAAAATCTTGGCTTTGATGCTACAAAATCTTGGTGCTCTACCATTTTATCCTATTGAAGTGTCTTGCTTACCTTAATTTATGACTCCTAATCCATGGTGCACTGGTCTCTGATAATTGCTAGACAATCTGTACCAGAACAAAGCGACTCATCCCTTCATGCTGTGTTTCATGAGTTATGTGTTCTTGCTATGCAAGCAATAATAATTCTAATTCTTTCAAAGCAGAATTAGAAATTTCACAAAACTGTGGGGTTTGGTCCCTTTTCTTTTTCAGAGGCTCTGACTTTTTATTAACTTAGAGTCATAGAGCCATAGATTCGATTGGGTTGGAAAAGACCTCTGAGATCATCAAATCCAACCCTTGGTCCAACTCCGGTCCATTTACTAGATCATGGCACTCAGAGCCACGTCCAGTCTCAGTTTAAAAACCTCCAGGGATGGGGAATCCCCCATTCCAATGCCTGATTATTCTCTCTGTAAAGAATTTTTTTCTGCTCTCCAATTTCCTCTGGCAGAGCTTGAGCCTGTGCCCCCTTGTCCTATTGCTGAGTGCCTGGGAGAAGAGACCAACCCCCACCTGGCTAGAACTTCCCTTCAGGCAGTTCTAGACAGTGATGAGGTCGCCTCTGAGCCTCCTCTTCTCCAGGCTAAACAACCCCAGCTCCCTCAGCCTCTCCCCACAGGACTTGTGCTCCAGTCCCTTCACCAGCCCAGTTGCTCTTCTCTGGACCCGCTCCAGCACCTCAATATCTTTCCTGAACTGAGGGGCCCAGAACTGAACACTGTACTCAAGGTGTGGCCTCACCAACGCAGAGTACAGGGGAAGGATCACTGCCCTGGTCCTGCTGGCCACGCTATTTTTGATCCAGGACAGGATCCCATTGGCCTTCTTGGCCACCTGGGCACACTGTTGGCTCATGTTGAGCTTCCTGTCAATTAGTCCCCCCAGGTCCCTTTCTGCCTGGCTGCTCTCCAGCCACTCTGTGTCCAGCCTGTAGCGCTGCAGGGGGTTGTTGTGGCCAAAGTGCAGGACCTGGCACTTGGCCTTATTGAACTTCATCCCATTGGAATCACCCACATCAGCTCCTCATCACAGGAGTGTTTTTCCTGCTTTAATGTCTCTACCTTCCTGCTGCTCCTCCATCCTCTGTGTGTCATGTAGGTGCTGTTTCACACAGACTTCTCTCAGACTGCAGCAGGATTCTTTACACCTCCTGCAAGGGGCTTGGTGGGAGCTGATGGTTCCACCTGGCCAAGGGCTACCCACAGGCTACATCTTCACATGCACACTGTGGCAGGGAACAGTTTTGAACCTGCCTCCCTCTGCAGAGCCTATTAATTGCCATCCTTTTGTCTCCTGGTTTGCTGATCACATATAATAGAAGAGAAGGTGTGTTTTCAGGCTACTTTTCCCTTTATTTAAACCTTCAGTGAATACAGTACTCTCTCTGTGCTTTGTCATAATTCAGTGCTGTGTCTGTATTTTTAGAGACAGTTTGCAAGGCTTTCAAAGGAGAAATATATTTGCTAAGTCAAACCTTTTTGCAGGTATTTGAGTCCTGTTGCTCCCTGAGTAAGCAGTGCCTGTATGGTAACAGTTAGGAGTCTTGCTCCATGTGCTTCTCAGTGGTCTTGCTGCCTTGTGCTTATTGTTTCCTGTCTCAGAGCGTGGTACAATGTTTGCAGTTACTTGAACTCTTTCTTACATATGTTTCTGCAATCATCACACAATGAAGTAATTTCCCACATTTTGCCCTCCTTGGATTTTAAGTCCTGAATTAAATCTCAGACAGAAGTGTTGAGCTTCAAGTCATACTTGATTTTTTTTCAGACTTTTGTGAGGATTTTTTTTTTAGCTTTTGATTTTAGTTATCAGAGAATAGGAGAAATGCAGGTAATGTTGAATTTGAGCCTCTGAGACTTCAGTATCCTAACCTGCCATCTGAACACCTTTTCCAAGATGCTGTTTGAGGCCAAACATGCAGTGGGTCTGAGAGAGCTGCCTTTTCCACCTACCATAATTTAAAGCAGAGGGACAAATATGTTCAGACTGATTTGTGATTAAGCAAGAGGTTGAAGGAGGAATTTGCTTATCTCCCCAGATGCACTCAAATTCTGTCTACAATAAAAAGATAAAATGTATATATTTTTGATATGTAGGCATTTAGAGACCTCAGGGAGGTTGGTCTTCTCTTTATTGTTCTATGTCAAAAAAAACTCGCTGTGGTGGTTGTTGAATTGTTGAGTTGATTTGGTTAATAGATAGTGATTTTAACTTAAAATAAAACAAAAGCTCCCAAAAATCAAACAAACTCCCCCTCAATTGTCCACTCCCCCACAAATCTTTCTGGTAGAGGACACTGAAAATATATACACAAAACAGAAAAAAATTAACTTCCTGTAGGAGAACATAGAGCAGAAAAGTATTTGTTGAACCAGAGGGAGGGGTGCACTATTACATTTTTATGGAAGCAAGAAAAGTATCCAGCTGTTAAGAGAGCTATAAAAAAAGGATACAGGTTAGGCACAGCTCTTGAAGTGTAGATATATGGGAATGTGATTCCATCCTCTTTCTTCTGGAGTGATGGTAGTGAAGCTGAAGTGTTTGGGGCAGGTCAAATCTAAGATTTTGGGGGTAAAGCTTTACTGTAATTCCTGTGTTAATACTTTTGGAATCAGAACAATGTACAAATGATAAAACAGAATTGAGCAGATCTCCTTTTTGGTCAAAAGTTGATCTATATATCCATGAGTTCTGAAAGATTATGATTTCAAATTTCAAGCTATTGGAAGGAATATTCCAATGTATGTTACTCCTCACAGAAAATCTGCTGATGCTCTAATTAGACAGAAAATATATAGGTACTTCCTATGCATATGCTTAAGGTGAAAGCATCAGAACCAACAGTAATGGCAATAGAGATAGAGATTGGGCTGGGTTCTCAGTCATATTACAACCTGCAGCCTTTATTCTTATATTCTAGTCTTCATTTTCTCAAGGAAGTACTGCTGACTAAATTTCCACTTTATCAAACCAGCAGCAAAACACCCTCCAGTGAGAAGCAGTGTACCTGTTTTTTGTATATCCTGGTAGTTATTGTTATTTTCTATATGAATAGTAGTTTATGGGACCTCTGTGAAGTGTAGTTACTTTGAAAAACAAATGTTGTTGACTGCAATCAGGTGTAGGATGTGTGAGATCTGCAAAGATTTATGAGCAACTAAGCCAAAGCATCCAGCTGCACATTTGCTATACATTCATTCTTCCATGTCTGAATCATGTCTGAACTAATTTTTGCTGAAAGCCAGAAGAAAGTTTTCATGTTAACTTCTGGTAGAAAAGTGAAGTAGTTTTCATTTCAGTTAATTTATAATTACTCTTGACAGAAAGCAACACAAATTGAACTGTGTCTTAAGGTGACATCTTTGCAAGTGCAGTTTTATGTTAGACTGATCAAAATAAGATCAGTCTAAGATAAGAGAGTGGTTGCAGAATACATGATTAGTACTGTACCACATACTTTAGTGAGCCCTCTTTGAAGTATCAGTGTGCACTGGAATGCCAGCACTTCAAAGAATGCTGCCCCAAAAAGCGGGGTTAGCCACCAAGGGGTTAATAAAGATCAAAGAGGAGCATGCATAAACTCATACATAAACTCATACATTAACAGAGGTTAATAACACCATTATCTAGGACAGCAACACCTTAAAGGTGGGCTTGTCTTTTCCCTGACATGGTGCTGTATAATGTGTAGAGGGAGACTCAAGCATTTATAGTCAACATTATTTCTGGATTGCTTTTTAAATGAGGAATTCAAAGCTTGTCAGTGCAGAAAAGAGTCTCTGTGATACCGGAAATTGGCTTTGTTCCTCTAGTTTTGTTTGTTAGCTAGTTAGGTGGGAATAGATTTTTGGTAGGATTCCATGAAAAACACAAAGATCAGGTGGCCTGGGCAGGGAATTGTAGTGTCTAATGGATGGTTGATACAAAGAGATAGTATCGTAACTATTTACTGCATAAAAGCATCCAAACAGCATTTCTGCTAGTTTTTAAAATGCAAATCTAGCAATTACAGATCTGTGCTGTTTGTCCTGCCTTGTTTATATAGGGAGATACAGCATGAAACATCTTTTCAGACACACTTCCCTTACTGACAGTCGCATCTTTGCCTCCACACTGGAAGCACCTTGGGTTTAAATTGTCCAAAGGTCCCCTTCCTGCTGTGCAGAGTTCCTCAGAGGTCTGGGCTAAGTCCATGCAGATGATGTGCCTGAAATTCATAGCCTGCTTTGCACATCTCTTTCTTCTGCAAGATGTAAAGAACAGCATTACTCTCTCTTCTGTAAATACAACAGTAGCCACCTCCACACACACCTTTTCATAAAATTGTAGCATAGATAAAGACAAAAGTTCTTTTAGGAAAAAAATCCTTTGTAGACAAAGCCAAATGTTTTCTTGGAAAAGAGTTAGAAGAATTAAATAGGCTATGCTGATTTAATGGATTGGATTAGTGTTCTGCATAATTGATATTATGCCAAAGAAGTTGTACTCAGTGGCCCTGGGCCTTTATTATGACCAGTTCCTGTTACTACAGCAATGACTGTGGCAAAGATTAAAAGCCTGCTTGTGCATGGGTTTTTTTCTTAAGGGTGCCAGTTATTTCCATTTGTGGAAGTCTGTATCCTGAAATTACGGGATATGAATGTCTGTGTGTGAGGAAAATGAAGATAACATGAGAAGGTAGAGACTCTGCTATTAGCATGTGATTCCATGGTATGTCTTTTTTCATATCAGATATATTCTTCCTCATCCTTTTGTGTCTTTCTCTCACCTGGACTTCCCCCCCCCATATTTTTAGTTACACAGTTGCTGGTGAGGCTGCAGAGTAAACAGGTCACTTAAATGAACAGAGTCAAACCAATGAACTCTGACAATCCCAGGTAGTTATTGTGGTTCAGTTTAGTGTGGCTGAACAAATTCTTGTGTGAAGGCAACTGAGAGAGGGAGAGGGAGTAGAACTGCAACTGCTTTTGCAGTTGAAGAAAGTGTAGGTAATATAGGGGGTGTTTTCAAAGATCTCAGTGCACTTATCAGGAGTTAATTAATCTTTAATGTTCTGAAGTAGATACAGTATCAGTGAAGTGCTGTGAAATACACACATTGGAGTGTAGCTGGCTAACAAATATTTTAGCTGCAACTTTGAATACTAATCAACCTTTTCCTATGTGCTTTGGTAATACAGGCAAAAAGGGGATCAGATCAGAAACCTGATTTACCGAAACCCAGTCATTTTCATACTGCCTCAGACCTCTGATTTAGGTTTACCGCATGGCAAACACTTGGGCAAGGGATCTCTGCAGGAAGAGCTGCTGAGAACTTGCTTTTTTAAATTATATTTTCAGTATTTGCTTTACCATCCTTAAGGTCAATGTTTTATTTTCCAAAGTATGTTACATATTTTTGATCATCTTACAAATCAATAATACATCTAGATGTGCACAAAACCTTTTTTAGATGAATGTTTACAGTCATGTAGGTAGTAGCGTGCTGATGGTGTGCTCTGGTGTAACTTGTGCTTTTAGATCCCAGTTTGTGAAAACTCATTACAAGAAATATTGAAGGGTTTCAGAAGAAAATTTACTTGCTTTTGGAAATTGCATTTTATTGAGTCAGTTAGTGGAATATACCTTTTTTTACTATTATATGCAAAATATGAGAGATTTTAGTTAATATTTTGGGCATCCAGCTGTATGAAAATGCAATGGATTTCAATTTACAAGATAAAGCAGCCTCTTACATTACATGATGCCCTGTACTTCAGCACTTTTATATTTTAATTGACAATCAAATCAATGCTGGGGGATGAAAGCATTGAGAGGAGCCCTGCCAAGGGCACTTGGGGGTGCTGGTGAATGAGAGGCTGGATATGACCCAGCAATGTGCACTCACATACCAGAAATCCACCTGTGTCCTGGGCTGCATCCAAAGCAGTGTGGCCAGCAGGGTGAGGGGGATGATGCTGCCCCTCTGCCCTGCTCTGCTCTGGTGAGACCCCACCTGCACTGCTGCATCCTGCTCTGGGGTCCCCAGCAAGGGAAGGACATGGACCTGTTGGAGTGAGTCCAGACAAGGGCCACCAGGATGATCAGAGGGCTGGAACACTTCTGCTGTGAGGAAAGGCTGAGAAAGGTTGAGATGTTCAGCCTGGAGAAGACAAGGCTTCTGGTATAATTTCTAGCAGCCTTCATGTACCTCAAAGGGCTATGACAAACCTGGAGAGGGACTATTTTGCAAGAGCATATAGTGATAGGACAAGGGGGAATGGCTTCAAACCTAAAGAGAGCAGGTTTAGGTTAGATACTAAGAAGAAATTCTTTCCTGTGAGGGTGGTGAGACACTGGCACAGGTTGCCCAGAGAAGTTGTGGATGCCCCATCCAAGGAAGTGTTCCCAGCCAGGTTGGACAGGACTTTGAGCAACCTGGTCTAGTGAAAAGTCTCCCTGCCCACTGCAGAGATGTTGGAACACGATGATCTTGAATAAGGTCCTTTCCAATCCAAACCATTTTATGATTCTGTGATTCAAATGGAAATTCTTACTGTTTTGGGGGTTTTTAATAGAAAAAATGTTTGTGTATCCCACAGAGAATATTTGGCTTGAGTTCTTGAAGCATTTTATGTGGAAGCAAAATTCATCTAGATTTAGACCAAGCGGTGTTCCTGAACAGCATTAAAATAATCTGGCATATTTTTTCTTTAAATTAGGCATCACTACTTGCATTCTATGATTGCTCTTTTGTGCAATATTCTGCTAATGCAACCAAAGTGTGTGATAAATTAAAAGTTGTAATAGACATGCAGCTGGTGATAGAGAAATCACAGAGCTACCTTATTTCTGGTTTCCTTTCAAATCTTTGCTGTTGTTACTGATGAGTAAGTGATGTTCCTGCTCTGGTTTTGGCTATGAAACAAATTTAGCCTATGTTCGAACACTTACACCTTAAAAATTCTCATCACTGATTGATTGCCTTGCTGATGGTCTTAGTGGAGACACCAGGCATTGATTAGGCTGCGAGATTGACTCACCTGCTTAACTGTATAGTTTGAGTTCCAAGGAGGAGTGTGTAATCTCAGAATTTATCTTGGTATCTTCACAAAGGTTTAGCTGCTTTTAAGTTGGTTGCAATTGCTTTTCATGGTCAGATGTTTCCTTGCCCTTAGGACTTTGGAGAGCCTTCTAGATAGGAGAGGTCTTTTAGAGCTCTATTCATCCTCTATCTTTGTAGATGATTTCTAAAGCACTGTGCTGTTCTGCCTTCCTTTCACTTTCTTTGTTTCTCTTTTCTGTGCTGTATTTGTTTATTTGCTACTAATCTAAGTATTTCAATGGGGGCTTCTGTTAACTGGTAGGCTGAGTTACAGCCCTGAGACCTCTCCAACTATTGCTTTTGTAGGTTTGCCTTTTCTTTCCTCTTCCCCACCTCACACAGCCCCTTTACAATCCACATTGGTGTGCTGACTGTTTCTTTTCTGGGGTCTTAGAGGTAGCAGATTATCTTGAAATGCCCAATAGATAAGACATTACCAGAAGTGATTCTTCAGCAATTGCACGATCCTCTTGTCATTCTCTGGGACTGCTTAGATTCAATTTAAACCTATAGCCCTATGAGGACCAGAAGGTAATTGCCATACCTAAAATTACTTTGCTATAACACGATAATAAAGCTAGCACAGCAATTGGTGTGTTTTGTCTCCAATTGTCTTAATCTTTGGAACTGGTAGGAAAATTGGCTTCTTGTTCTTGGAGTGAAAATAAGTGAGCATTCAGACTTGGTCGCAGTGAAGTGACTTATTTTTCATGACACAAAGTCCTGAAGAAACAGGAAGCATTCAATTTAATCTCATTTCTGTACAATTTTAACAATTAAGTTAGTTGTATGGGAATGAGGAACAAGAGGAAGGCTTTATCTCAGTTCTGAGCACATAGCCTGATAATCTGGGAAACTGTTTGAAAAATAAAGCAATATATTTTTTTGCTATTTGAACAAAACATCTAATATAAAAGCTTTGTTTTTATTTAGTCAATATTGTTACTAAGGAACCACTGATTACTGTGCATCATGTTATAGGGCGCCCTGACAAATCCATGCAAATCATATGATTTATAATTCATAAATCTCTGATCCCCTGAGAAATGTTGCTCTTCCACTTAGACTAATTGAGTACTTATGTTCATCGATCCAGTCCATATAGCACCTTTAGTCCATATGGCAGCCTTTAGTGTGGGCCTGGAAACTTCTGCTGTCAAATGTCCCCTGTAGTCGAGGCTGCCATAGCATTCCCAAAATCAGCTTCCCCTTGACCCTTTGCTGCATAACCCTTCAGTCTCTCAGCAGTCAGTTCTGCCCATTTAGAGCAGCACTTGGGTCTGTCTCCCCCTGGCTGCAGAGGTACAAAGTCTGTGTGGTACAGTACTGCCTTTTGGAGGTGGGACTGCAGTGGTTAAATGATCTCACTAGTAAGGTGGTGTTCTGGATAGTGTATAGTATAGTATAGTATAGTATGTATATAAGCTGTGTAGTATACTGGCTTAAATTGATTCTTATATGCAGTTCCCCCAGTAGCTGCTCTCAAGAATGGCTCACTTGTAAGAACTAGTTTATTTTTGGCTTTGCGAGGGTTTGTTGGATGTTTTTCTATGTGTAGGGAGTAGATAATTATTATTCTTTTATCTCATAATGCAGTGGTTGCCAATAGTTACAAATACTCAAATGCACAGTCTAATAGCTATGATGTAGTTGTTTGTGAATAATCAGTGCACCATCAAAGGAGATAGAACCCTATGCAAATTTTGTGTGCTGAACTGAAAATAAAAGTAGGGGACTAAAGATATATTGTGTTTCAGGATAATACTTCATGCCTGATCATTGTTACCTATTTTCCTAATAATTTTAGTGTAGTTTTGTAATGTGCTGTAATTGTAATTGTTATCCAGAAGAATGGCATCACTTAATTCTATCAAAACTGTGGAAAGGTAGATGAATGACAAATTAATAATTTACCATCTTTGCATAATACTGTAGCACAGACTAGCAGAAGGATTGATGGCAGAAGAGGTTAACAAATTTTAGCGGCTTCCATTAGCTTTTCATTGTCATATGTTTGTGGTGCCGACTGAAATAAGCTTTGTAGGAGATCCCAGTCGAGGGAACTAATTACTCGTGCCGATTGCCACCCTGATGAATAGACCCTCATTGTATCATTCCCCTGAAGACGAGGAGCAGGCTGTGATTCACGACTGCATCCTGGCTGATATTTGATAATAATTTCAACAGATAAATGTAGGAAGGCAGAATGATGAAGTGCCTATCCATGCTCTACGACTATCAAAGGCATGCACATACCCAGCTGTGTTCTGCCTTTTTTCTATAATCACTAATGCAGAATTTTAAGTTATTAATCGACCTTTGAATAAACACATAGCTTCCTGTATTTTATAATTTCTCTTTGGTTAATTCTTCCAAAATCTTTGGGTTTTATAACTAGAGCGTTCCAATTTTAGCATGACTGCAATACAGACTAAGTGTGAAAATAAGATACTTGGGAATTTGATTCCAGTACTTCAGTATTTTTCTGAAATTAAGAAATCAGTAAGATGAAGACTAGCACTGTCTTTTCTTTGGTGTTTAAAAAAGGCATAGTTTTTTAGTGGAGAATGCAAAGATAGTCTCCATTTTCATAAAATTATTTTCAGTTGGAATTTTTAATGTCTACAAATTGTGTGTGAGTAGGGTTATGCGAGTCATTTCGGCTTGATTCACCTTAAATAAAACTCATTTCTGCCTTTAAACCTCAAAGCTAAGAATGTAGATACCAAATATTTTTAACATTGTGATCTGTAAATTAGTTGTGGCTAATAATTTGTCAGTGCTGACGGGTATACTTTCTATTAGCTCATGGATCAGAAATGGAATTCATGCGCATTTCCATCTGTTGTTTTAATACCAGCTATGCAAACAAACAAAATCAGTGGGTTTTAATTTGGGCATACACATTTTCAGGATATCATGGCTATTCCACACCTCAGGCGTTTTCTGTTTCTTTATTTGCTATACCTGAAATTGGCATTTTTTGTACATTCTCTGGGCTAAAATGCTGTTTTACAGTAACATTCATTTATGATCATCCAACAAGATAGTAACTGGCACTTATATATGACCATATTAAAAAGATCTACGTATATTTGGAGTGTACAACGGAAAATAATGAATTTGATATAACCTTTTCTAGATGTAATTTTTTAAAAGTATACCTTGTATGTAGCAATTATTACACATCATAACATGTAGTTTTTAATTAAATGTAAAAACACAACTACATAAACCAGAAATGCAATCTGATTTGCTTGAAAATAGATTGCTGTTTCACTCTCCTGGAATGGTTTATTTAAAAACAGTAAATGGAAAAGAAATGCATTTTCTCGTGTTGTTCTAAGCCTCAGGGGCTAAATGTAATGAATATTTTAAGAGATTATTTTAATTAAATTCCTGCACATCTAAACAGAGTAATATTTTATTATCACATACATAACCATGTAACTGAGGTATTCATTAAAGTTAACACTTTCTGGACCAAGAATTCGTGGCATGATTTACTGACCTTGTGCAAAAAGGCACAAATTAGGAAGAAAAATGAAGGGGGACAGACTTTGATTAATATAGGTAATGCTATACCATATTTATAATAGCCTTTTCCCTATTCTGGTTTATAAATGCAGTCACTGAGAAAGGTGTCCTGCTGAGGCTGAAATGAGGCTGAAATCGGAGCACATGCCACTAGAGTGTGGGGAAACTGATCACACTGTCAGCAATTCATTTCAAAATGATGTATTTAGTGCTCATTTCACCTTCCAAGAAAAAAAGGGAAAGGAGTTCCTTAGACTGGAAGGTGATATTGTTATTTTCAAGGACATACCTAAGTAAAAGATTGCAGAAAGGGGGGGGAGGTTAAGAAAAAAAAGGCCAAAGCAGCGCAAACAAGGAGAGCTTTATGCCGAAATGCAGCGCTACCATGCTGGTTGATAATTGCTAACACATGTGGCTCCTCTGTTTCATTGTAGTCGTCCTCGTGAGTTCTGGCGCCTCGACTACTGGGAGGACGACTTGCGGCGCCGGCGACGCTTCGTGCGCAACCCCCTCGGATCGACACATCCCGAAGCGACACTCAAAGCCGCCGCCGAACATGGTCAGTGGGAAAGCTGCTGCGTGCCACTGGCAGCAGGTTACAGGCCGTGGTGGTGGTGGCAAACACCACACCTTCCTCTTTGTCAGGTGCTGGGAAATGGCCCCAAATCCCCCGGTTTTGTCGGTGCGTTTTGGACCACTGTTGGATCCAAAGATGAACTGTTGGGGTTTGCCAAGCCCCTTCATTCCATCTTAGCTGAGTGGCACCGCGTGCATACTTTGCATGCAATGACTGCAAATACAGTTCTCACTGAGCAGAGGAAAAGTGGATGCAGTTTTGCCATTAATCCCTGGACACACTTTCCTGTAAATTACCTATTTATACTTCAGTAACTTGAGGAGAAGGTCTTTGCTGTTCAGAAATTCACAGCCATTATTTCAGGTGGCCTTAGCACTTGTCTGCCTATCACTACAGGTATATTAGAACAAAAATAAGACTTCTACAGCTAAACTACAGATACCTGCTCATGTGTAAGTCCTCAAGTTTCTCTGCAAGAATTTGATACAGAATAAATAGTAGTAAATGCCGAGATGTAGAGCTATTGCTCAAGCAGCAAAATGGTAGTGATGATTTCTACCTGGTGATTTTAAAGTAGGAGATTGCTTTTTTTAACAGGATTTTTTCCTGTTTTATGATCGGGGATTACTCAGTTACGTGTGCTATGTCTGTTCTAGAAGGGAGTGTATTTACAAAACTAATACCATAGTTTGAGAATTCCATAGTAAATAAAAATATAAACAATCAAACATACAAAGCTAGTGAACTTCAAGGTTTAGTATAGAATTTTATGTCTTTGCAATCTAATGAAGATACATTAATAAGGTGGGAAAAGTCTTTCTTGTATTTAAAAGTAATTTACTTTTATAATAAAAACTGAGTACCCTTCACCTTGAAGGTAAATGTCATGGAACAGAATAATTTAAATTTGTTTTTTTTTCTTTCTTAGTTTGTGAATTACTGCATACATATGTGCACACATACACAAATTATCTGTGGAGGCATAAACTAATTACTAAGGCCGTTGTGTGAATATAAAAGAACATCACTGTTGTAAAGTTAGTTTCCATCAGGCATCTTAACCTCTTGCACTCAGCCTTAAAGAGCCATTTCTGGAAGAAAATGTCTACAATATGTCAGCTGATATAATGCCAAATGTGACATCAGTCCTCTAAAATAAATGACCATACAGAGAATAGTCAATAAAGTGATCTGAAAGCAATGTTTGTAGAGCCCCACATCTTGGACTATAGAAAGAACAAGATGTAGAATTAATTAACCCATTTTTTGCTTTGGGGCTTGTTATTCTTAGTACTGGGTGTTATTTCTATGCCATGGACTTTAGGGGCACTAGGGTTTTTTTCTGTTTAATACTCCATGGATGAACAACAACTGTGCCCTATAATATTATGTGTACTTTAAAGTAAATAGATCTTGTCACAGTTTTATGTATTCGACTTATATTTTTGTATTTAAACTGTTTATCAAAATTTAAAAAATATTTTTACTGAAAAATATTTAAAGCATCAATTTATATTTGCATAGCTAATTCTTCCGTAAGTAAATGCACAGTAATACAACTATTTGTATTTCATACTAATGTTATATTTTCACTATCTATGCTGTATTTCAAGGGCTATTTCTCATACTCAGTTCGTAATTGACAGGACTATAATTTTTGTCAATACAAAGGAAGAGTGAATATAAGCAGCCCTATTTCATAGGTAGCTGATAGGCATAGCTGGTAACTAACCTGGGTAATTTAAATACACCTAATTGTGTTCTGTCTGCCTTTCTGTTCAGATTCTGACATCCTTGGCAGTCTTCTATTATACTTAATTTCCTGATGTTGTTTTATTCTGAATTTAATGGCAGACTGCATTTGTTATTGTTGTCATTCTTCATCTACCCAGTGAATATTCTAGTTTACCTTAAGTCATTATTTAGTGTGACTTCGGCAAATATACATAGTTGCTGTTTGCCTGAGTGTGTGTATATATATGCAACTGTCTTGTTCCAAGACCTTCCACTAGCAAGGGGTAAAAGAGATGACCAAAGTACAAATTCAAGTTCAACTGGAAGCTATAGGTAATGTGTAGGAATACAAAGGTAATTGGGGGTTTTATTGTTTCATTTTTCTTATGGTTTGGGGTGGGTTTTTTGGTCTCAGTTGTCAGAAACATCAACTGGAGTGATCCCTTGATCTATTTCTTTTCAACATTAACCAATTTCACATCAGAAAATCTGATTATTTTCAGATTTATTGCAACCAGACTTTCAGACCCTTTTTTTGTGGTGTAGATATCTGTAGAATTCACAGAATGTTTGTCCCAGTATGTTATGGTTTGCCATCAATAATTTATCATTAATTTTTCCATTTCAATTAATTCTACGTGTCTCTGACTCAAAAGCATTTTTTGATAATGTGTAAAAGGTTCCCTACTGCCTATTTGAGGTTTTCTCAAAACATAACAGACTAAAACCTAAAACTGGGCATAAGGGATTTTGCCAGGAGGGAGACAGGGGAAAATAATGCATAAATAATGGCAAAAGTGCTATTGCAGTAACCATACTTGATAACATGACTTCTAACACACTTTTCACTAGAAGATACACACTATCAACTGCTTGGTATCTTTCAGATACAACCAGATGTGTCCTCCACCCCAAAACAATCACAATGCAGGAATCATCCCAATTTGCAGCTGTGAAAATGATTCAGAAACAATCGGAAGCCTCGATATTGTTCAGTAAAACCCAGGGAGGACAACAACAATCAGCTCTGTTGCAGCCTAGTTATGTGTCTTAGTAGCAAGAACCAATCTTTTCCAGGGATTGATTTGATTTGAAGGAGAACCTCTGGTGCAGAGGTGGCAGAATAAATACCTGAAGACTAATGTTCTCTGTTCAGACAATCAATACCAGCCCCATGACTACACTTCTGGCTACCTTCTAGTTAAAAACAAATTTTTTAATTCTGACAATTTAATTGCCATTCCCAAGTTCACATTAACTTGCTTGGGAAAAAAAGGCTTTAGGTAATTTTTCAAAGGGGGAGGGAAAAAAAAAGATCCTTCCAAACTGGCTATTTATAAAAGTCAGTCTAATAGTGTATTGTGAGGAAAGGAAAGAGAGGTGAGGATGGTTTGGTAGAAAGTTTGGATAGAAAGAGTTAACTCTTTTCTCCCTTTCACCTACTATTTAGAAATGAAACTAAGATGCTTATATAGATTTGAAAAAAATGAGTACTTTAAACCTGTAGGTATTTTTAAATTGATCCCCAAATGCAATATTTTGTGAGAGAATTTTTAGTTGCTACAAAATATCTTATCAAGGTTTTTAAACAGTGATTTATTGGAGTTTTTTAATTGACATTTTATCAGAATTTGGGGTGAGATGGATTAAAACAGTCTGTAGTATTTCCATCAAGGCAATAGGTGGAGTTCAGGGCTTTGTGGCTTCAAGGGACAGCAGCTGATGACCTACAGTATTGCAGTTGACTGGTTAGTTTTATTTGCCTCAACTCAGGGGATGAAAAAGAAATGTTAAAAATAACATTCAGAATATCTGGCATGAAAGTTTTCCATTGTTATCTTTTCAAACAAATGGGAAGAGTAGAGAGAGCTCTTTGTAAAGAAATTAAAATCGTGGTAAGGGGTTTTTTTAATGCATCTTTTCCTTGAATTGCTTTTCCTAGTGTGCTTACCAGTCTTAAAAAATGCAGTAACTTCTGTATCATGTTTTTGAATATTTTGTTTCTCAAATGGCTTTTAAGAGCTGTTGTTTGCGTGTAAGGTTGAGCTGTAGGCAAACTCTTCAAAATAATGTGTCCTTCTAGGAAAGCCTTGAGCTTGGTCAGCAATGTAAACCAAACTGTTATTTTTACGCCCAAGCGTTCCAGAGATTTAACTGGAATAAATACAACCCACTGCAGATGCAGAGATGTGTTTGCAAAACACTCTTTGAAGAAGCTGAGTCTGACCGAGCAGTTAGGGAAGGATTGCATGGAATTACACTAATGAATTATAAGAATGAAATTGCTGGGCTAGATTAATGCTCTGCCAGGAGGCTGTGGTACACAGGCCATGCCTTGAGGTCTTGGTCTTGAAAAGGTGTATGAGTGTGTGCTCAGATCTGCAGGATTGGAGCCAGGAGCTCCAGTCACCCCAGCAATAGGCAGGCCTGGCAGAGAGTGTGGTTGGGGTTAGAAAAGGCAGAGCAGGGTTTGGGACCTGAAATAGGAAATCCAGTGTAACATCTCTGTGTGCATGTGTGGGAACTGAGTATGCCACAGGACATCATGCTCTGACATATGGATCTCTGACCAGCATATGCACAAAGGGAACTAGACCATGGTCTACTTATGTAAGTGCATTTATCCACAGAAGAATAGGTGAATCCATGTGGATTGCATTCTGTTCCACAGAGATTCTCACATGAGCCTGAGTGTGTTGGTTGAAGATACAGTTCTTTATTTGTGTCATTACAGAAGAAGCAGGTTCTGGTTCAGAGGGGGATGTCTCCCTGCCTTACAGTAGCTGGTACCTGCAGGTGTGCAAACAGGCTCTGCATCTTCTGTGCCTGTGTGCAGATGTTTCATGCACCTCGGGAAATGTGGGGAACCAACATCATGTGCAAAGTGATGACAGAAATTAACAAAAATTAACAAAATTTAACAAAAATAGTGTATGGCCTAAAATCTGTTATTAAAGAAGGTAGTTACTACATAAAATGTGTGTTTTTGAATCTGTATGATATCATTAGTTAAGGGAGGAAATAAAATCTGAGTGAAAAAGATGAGGTAGGAGGTGTATATTTGTTATCTAGTCATCTTTGGTTTGGAAGTTGCCACACTGATTTTATTTTTTCTTAAAGACTGAAGGACATAATAGCATTTTAGAGGAGTTGTGCTAAGTGTAGAAGCATTAAGCTTTGATTTTTGACTCTGAATTGAATCTTAAATGAGACTAGGTAGAGGGATAGTGTGAAACAACATCTTCAGTATAACAGATTCTAGCAGAGGAAGCAAAAAAGGGCAGGTCTGTACAGTACAGATGAGGTTTTTCAAACAACAAATACAGTGTGCCTGCATTAAAAATAAAAGGACACAAGAAAAAGGAAAATAATTTATTATCTTGGACTTCATCCTGAGGTGGTTTTTTTCTTTTCACTTTTTTGATCTTCAAGAGAGTGCTGGTAGGGCAGTGAATAAGAGTGCATGTGGTGTGTGTTAGTACACTGATGGTAATTTTACTGCTGCTAACTGAAAATCCTCAAGGGGGAGTTAATTACAGGAAAACCTTCCTAAATATCAGCCGCATATTTTCCATGACAAGAAGATTTTCAACTCACATTGAACAACTCCAGAATCTGAGTTAGCATTATTTACATGAGCACTTTTTGCAAGAAAGTAAAATTTGTGTTTGTACAATGCAGTTAAAGCTTTATGGTAATTTTTTTAAGACTTGCTTACAAGGGGCAGATATTGCTAGGGCAGAAAGGATCATGCATACATTGAATTTTATGTTGTACGGCAAGTTAAATTCCCTTTTACTTGTGTTTTTGTTTGGTCTGTTTGGGGAGAGGGTTTTTGTTTCATTTTTTGTTTAGTTTTTGTTGTTGCTCTCTCTTTGGGTTGTATTTTGGGGTTTAGTTTTGTTGGGTTTTTTAAGATCAAGGCCTAAACCAAACCCTGGGTATTTGGTCGGGTTTTATGTTGTTGTGGTGGGTTTTTTTATTGTTAGAGTGTTGGGGTTTTTGTTGGGCTTTTTGATCGGTGGTCCTTGGATTTCTTTTTCACTTTTCACTTAATGGAAAAGTTTTATTATTTGCAATTTATGTGCATATATTTACTTAAACAATTTAAACTTTTTATATTGCCACCGGGGAATTGCTGCCTTCTGTAAATGTTTGCAGATTAACATATTTTTAGAGCAAGCCCGTGGAGCTTCAAATCAAGTGTGGCAGCAATCAGAGAGAGCAGCGACCAGTGTGTTGAAGTTAGTTGGTCCTGATGTGTTTGGTGAATGTTTTTCGAACATGGCTGTGCCATGGGTATTCTCAATGTATCATTTAAGAAACAGTATTTTTATTTTCAACTTAAAAAAGGAAAAAAAACCCCAACACACACAATGCTGTGTTTTGGCATTTACCTCATCAAGAGGTAACTCAGATGTAGAGCAAGTAATCGCCTCTTTTTCTTTGCCTTTTTCCTTTTTTCTTTTTTCCTTTTTTCCTTTTTTTCTTTTTTCTTTTTTCTTTTTTCTTTTTTCTTTTTCCTTTTTTCTTTTTCCTTTTTTCTTTTTCCTTTTTCCTTTTTTCTTTTCCCTTTTTTCTTTTCCCTTTTTTTCTTTTTCCTTTTTTCCTTTTTTCTTTTTCCTTTTTTAACCCACATTTTTCTGTTTTCTTTGTTCTTTCTTTTCGTATTTCCTATTCTTTTTTGTTTCTTCTTTTTTCATTTTTGCTGCGGTGAGTTTGCCAGTTCAATACCCCGATTGGGAGGGGCGCTGGGAGAGCTCCGTGCGGGGCGGGGGCTCAGGGCGCTCCGAGCCAGCGAGAGCTGCCTCTTCCCTTCCCTTCCATGCCGAAAATCCCGACGTGAGCGCAGGAATGCGCTGTGAGGACGGGGCTCCCCGTGCCCCTTGGAAGCAGGTGCACACTTCCAGCCTTCAGCCGCCCTCTCGGGGCAGATTCGCCCCCCCACCGCCCTGCACGTCGGGCTGGGCGCTTTTCCTCCCCATGTTATCCACGTCCCGCTCCTGGCGGGCGCGCTGCGAACGGGAGCGGGAGGAATCCCACGCCCCGCTGCCTTCCCCGCCGCCGGGGGAATCCCGCCGGGATGCCACGGGAGCAGCCCCTGCCTGGAGTAGCGTTCAGCGGGTTGTGCCGCCCCTCCCCGGCCCCCTCTCACTGTTGCGCTGCCCCCGGCGCCGTCCCGGGCTGGTCTCGCCGCTCCCGGCCCGCCGTGCTCCATCCCGGCGCTCCCGCTGCTCGAACCGTGTGGGTTTGGGAGTCAGGTTATCACACCCGGCAGTCGGGATCTGCCCCCAGCTCAGCTTCCCAAGGAAGGCTGCAGCGGAAGGGAGTCCGCTGTCTCCTTTTCCCCTCTGTCATAAACACTTGAAATTGAGTTAAACACTGCAGAGAGCACTGGATAATTTTGAGCAGGCTTAATAGGATTAAAACTAGATGTGTCCTAACATTAGAGGATTAAGACAGGTACTTCCCACAGCTAGTCCTAAACAATTTTCTTCCTGAACTTTCATTAAAAAAAAAAACCAAATTACACTCCTTTGTCACTGCTGCCTCTAAGACCTGACAGACAGCAATGTGTGCCTCTTTCATTTCAGCTCCCGATGAGGATATACTTGTTAAAGGAAAGCAGTCCATCAAGAGTCAAGTTTTAGGAAACCAGAACTCAGAAAGTGAAATTCTCTTGGAAGGCGACGATGATATCATGTCATTCATGGAGGAAAGAGAAGTGGAGAACTTAACAGGTAATTTCACCTATCTCATTTTCTCCTCAGCTTCTTTACTGTTCAAGTTCTGATCTCCCAGTCTCTTCAGTGAGTCATGGTTTGGGACACACATTGATAAATTGTTCCTTTCTATAACTGGGTCATTAAGATAACTTTCTGTGCATCTCAGATACCGAGGGTTTATTTGAGGACAGTTGTGCATTTTCTTTTTCTGACTTTTATAACCTCCTTTCTTCTGCAGTAGATGTCCATATTCTAGGAAACCGGCCTTAGAGAAAGTAACCCTACCTTGAAACAGGCTTCCTTTGTTTTTAATCCCATTCTACTCAAATCTCTAGACCTAGTGGACAATTAGGCAAGTTGTCTGTAATGAAAGGCTTTTGAGACCTTTATTTTTTTCCCAGAGTCTATAATATTGTATATATTTGTTATTTACTTGAGTGTGAACACTCACTGGATTTAGCTCCTTTAAACCTCCAGATTCCCCCACTGAAGTTCTTTCTCCACAGACCATAGTCTCCTTAGACTTCACTGCTTTTTTTTCTTTCCCTCCTGAAGATGAAATAGTACTTCAGATCATTGAACTTAATTAATTTTACACAGTCACATGCAACCTTTGCTGATGCTGCAATCTGAGTGGAGTGGATCCCTTTCTGTACAGTTCAAAATGGAGCACTGGAGTAAGCAGTGATTTGGGGACTGGGAATTATAAAGCGCCTTCATTGTTATTTGAGGAACAGAGAAAATGCAAAGTTCTCTGTATTCATTTGCTTCTCATCTGGTATCCCATGTACATTTACTTTGGAGAAAAATGCCATTTATAGGATAATTCTGGTTCCCTGAGAAACTGGTACTATAATCTTATATTGATACGTATCATCCATATGATAATTCACTGAAAATGCTGTGAATATTTATTGGCATTTTGCTTATCCATGAACTGCATTCCACTCCTTTATTAAAAACAAAAATGCATAATGAATAAATAAAACTTACATGGGAAGAGTTTAAAGTAAAATAAAGAAACAGGAGAATGATGCAGTGGCATTTTCTGTATACAAATCTTTTATTTTTCGCTTTCTACCATGAGCTTCCTCCTCAACAGCCTTCATGTTCCCTTCTATTATTCATTCATTGGTTCGAGTAATACATTCATACTGTAATAGAGGTGAAAAGGGGAGTTTAATTATATAATCTTGACAATGGCAATAGGATTAAGAAGTAATCCTCACTAATAAAGTGGTGTGGGTTAGAAATGAAGTGGAAATTGTCAGGGGTCTTCTGCAGGACCTGGACTGCCCCAGCTTCTGCAGCTGTCTGCTTGCCCTGTAATTGAATGTCTGCGAGTGATTGAAAAAATGTTATTTCTCCTCTGGATTACATGCTAATGTACAGGGGGCAAAGGGAGACAGCAAAAGAACACATAGCTGCTTATTTCATCCATTTGTGGGGGTGAGCTTTGGGAAATCATGGCAGTTTCACAGCTATCTCATGCCCATCTGCAAACACAATGTATTTGTACATTGGGAATAGAGGGCAAAGCTGCTCTGATCTCAGCAGAGCATCTCTTCTTTTGTCCTAGTGGCACACATTGAGATTGATGTGAGATTAAGGACCATCACCCTCCTAACAATCGATGGAAATAACAATTCATCTGAATTTTTTGTCAGTTATTCTCACGTTGATTACCTGAACGTGTGTACCTCATTTATAGATGCTTTATTAAAACAAAATTGTCTATGTCACTTTAATATCTTCCACTGTTTTACCAAAGTCAGATAATACTGTAGCCGAGTAACTTAATTTCCTTACCTCTTAATCAGCTGGATGACAAACCTAACCTGTTTTCTTTCTGAATGTGTTAGTTTATATAATAGGTTCTGCATTGTCAGATCTATGCTGAACCTATTGTTTTCAGTAGTAGTCTGATTTGTCCCTGTGATAAGCCCTGTGGAGATGTGATTATTCCAATAAAAATTCATTCAGTTGGAAACCAACCCTCCAGCTGTTTACTCCCACAGTCCCTGAGCTACACTAACACTGTATGGAATCCTTGAACAATATTTAAAGTGAAATCAAAAGCATCTTTGAAACATTTTACTTTAGGCTCTATAACATTGTGCAACCTTAACAATAGAGTTCTAGCATCCATGAGGGAACACTTTACAGTGAGACAACTTTCAGCCTTGACTGCTATGTTCATCTCTATGAAAGGCTGTGGAAACTTTCCAGTAACTAAAGAACACATCAGACAGTAAGATTTCAAGTGTTCATGTGTGCAGTCTCTGTATTGCATATAACAGAAGGTATGCAACTCTTGAAGTTTCTCAGAAGGAGAATGTGTGAGTAAAGCTGACTAGTGCCATGCTAGAGCCAGCTCTGTATAATGTATGCAGCAGTTTGCAATTGTAGCTGCTTCAGTGTTCAGCAGCACAGAGACAATGCAAATCTGTTACATATGTTCCTTTCTGGGATAAAGAGTTTTGCTCTTCAAGGAAGAGCTATGCCCTTTGCTTTATTTGTATGTTCTTGGCTTGAAAAGAGAATAATTTGCATTTGCATTCTTTTCAGTTTGAACATTGTTGGTGTTTTCCTGCTTTGGCAGGTCCAGTTGCCCTCAGCACACCAGCTCAGCTTGTGGCACCCTCAGTAGTAGTGAAAGGCACTCTTTCCATCACTCTTTCTGAGCTCTACTTTGAGGTGGATGAAGAAGATCCTAGTTTTAAGAAAATCGACCCAAAGGTAAGAGATCATTGACCCTGAGCTCTGAGAGATGATGACAAATTACCCAAGACCTTTAATTCTTCACTCGACTTCCTTTACCTCTATTGGTCTGCAGTGTTCCCGCTTTAATAACTTTGTGACTGACCATATATGTTACTGAACTTCCCAAAAGTGACACCTCCTTTCCTTCTCCTTTTTCTCCCCCTCCCACAATTCGACCATACTTGAATGTTAATTAGCTGGCTGCAAATAAAGCTCCAGGGAGATGTCTTAAATAAAGACATCTTGAATCACAGGCCTGTGTGAATTACTGCAAAGTTCAAGGAGGCTTTTAGCCCAAATGCTTTGTTTTACTTTCCTGATTTTATATGATGGCAATGTAACGTAGTGCTAAACTTCCTACTCTCTTGAGTTCTCAGTGCTTTTGTCGTATTATTCTATAGCAGATTTTACAGGGCCTGTTATTATTTATTATGCCTAAGTTGAAAACATAATTGCCCTCCTAAACTATTTCTGAACTGACTTGCTAATGTCCACAAACTTTATTTGCTCTAATATGCTTTTGTTTAAAATTGGTAACCTTCAGTAAAATTCCATTTTCAAAGGGAGTATATTGTGCGATTAGTGTAATAATGTTGCAGTTGAATGTTTTCTACAGTATTACAGCAGCATTTCAAAAGTAGGGCACAAATTGTAAATATTCTTGCTTCCCAACTTAAGCACAGTCATGGCTCTTGTTTTTTTCATTATCTGCTTAATATTAAACAAGGTAATAATTTCTTTGTGAAGGATACTACTGGAAGAAGTGGTTTTCTGCTTGTCTGTAGAGAATGCCTTGTGTGTTAAGCATCACTTTAGTTCTTTGTTCCTATTGAGTAAATTGCTCGTGTCTGTATTAAAAATGGCATTGGTGGATCTGAAAGCTGGGATTATCAAATCCTATCAAGGAATAAATTTATTTTGAAAAGCAATGCTCCTAAATTGTTAGAGCTAGATTTTAATATAAGCAATTAACCAGAATTGTGGTTTTATGTGATATCATAAGTGAGATTTAACTTTTGATCCTGAAGTATTTTTGAAACATACTGGAAATTATTTCAGGTATGAGATAGTGCTTAAAATTTTTATGTATTTACTCCTTTCATTATTTTTAACTAAAAAAAACCCCAAAAATCACAAACTGAAAAACAATTAATGGTGAGTAGGATATACATTTAAAATGTAAAGTCAGTTTCATATGCTACTGTTACTGCATTTTTCATCTAAAATGTTCTGCTTTGTAATGCATTGACATGAGGAAAGTCTTACTGATTTGCATTATTCTGCATTTTTTTCATGTTTAGCACATTGAGTGTTTCAGTACAGTTAGTAATTCTTACCATGCCTGTTACGTGTTTTATGGGAGCATTGACACACAACATATGAATTCAGCCTCCTTTCTTTTCTCCTATTTTTGAGTATTTAGTAGTGGTTTTTTTTGGTAGTGCCTATAATCAGGCATTCTGGTTTGGCTTGACTCTATCTTTTATTCTGTATCTGAGAGATTTTGTTTGGGTTCTTATAAAAGGAGGAGCTGTTTTCATTAAATACTGGCTACACCTCTTATATTCTGCTTGTGATGTTACTTTAGCTGGAGGTCTTAAAAAAGACTTTTTGTAATGTCTTGGGGGCAGGGGGGTGAGGGGACTAAAAATAAAATCTGAATAATTTCTTGAAACCCAAGTAAGCTTCCAAAGCAGCTTGTTTTCAAGCCTTAACGCCTCCCTGCCCCACCCTCTGCTCAAGTCAATGTACCTTGATAGCGGTGACTGGAGCTGCTGTAGAAAATGCCCCTTGGAAAAAAACCCAAAAACACAAAAAACCAAACCCCAAACAACTAATCCGCTGTAGCTCAGCAGGCCTGCTTAATTAATGAGGCTTCATCTGTTTGATAAATTTAAGTTCCCTGTATATTTGTCTAAACTACTGAAAAGAAAACATTGTGACAAGTTCCTGAAGGGAAACCTGCCTTACGTAGCGATAGCATCGGCAGCGATACGATCACAGTTTGTACGCGGGGTCCGGGCTGTTTTGGGAAAGAGAGGGTACCCCCGCGGGCTAAACTCGTTTTGCCAGGTGATGCAGCATCAGCGCTGGGGGAAGGCGCTCCAGTGGCTCCACAGGAGACTTGTGGAGCTCGGCCGGGGCCGGAGGGGCCGGGGATGCGGGAGGTGCCCGCCCGCCGCCGGGCAGGATGGCCCCGCGCACCCCGCTCTGTCTCCGGGCTCCTGCCGCCAGGGAGAATGCCGCTTTTAACTTAAGGCAAAATCGACCCATGTTTGAATGGTTATTTCTTTCCGGATCCGTCCAAAAAGAAACGAAAGTAGTCCTTTGGCACAAGAAGTTACATTTTTTTACCTCCCCTCCCCAGCCCCTGAAAGAACGTGAAAACTTGAGAGAAATGCTCCGAGCCGGCGCTGCAATCTTTGGGGAGGCTCGAGCGCGTAATGCTAGCGGTTTTAAAAGCTTAGGAACGCGTTCCCTATAAAAGTCCTGCCAGTATTTCCAAGTCCTGAGCTTAGAGCAAAATCGCTATGGGGAATCAGGCAGAGCTTTGCTTTGGGAGAGGGAGCTCGGGCGGGGAAGGAGATCGACAGAGAGCGCCCGGGTGCCGGTGTGGGATCGGGTGGTTTCCTGACGGGTTCCTGCTTATCTCCTCGTCTGACTATGCTGCGGTGCGATTTTATGCTGTACTTAAAAATCTGGGGAAAACAAATGTTTGTTTAAAAAAATATCGACCGGTTGCTCTAAATGGCATTAATTATTCAGGGTAGATCTATACTTCCTTCGTGTCAAAGTCAAATGGATACTCCGCGTTTGCTCAGGGAAGCGAAAGCAAACGGCACCGAATTTTTAAAACAAATACAGCGCTTGAGATTTACCGGGCAAAAATAAAAGGAAAGAAAATTTTAGGGAAAAAATTAAAGGTGGTGACCGTAGGGTAGGAAACGGCATACTCTAATTCTGACTAAATTGTGACGAGCTGCTGCTGTGCCATGCTCCATATATTTACAAGATTTAGAATGGAAGTTTAAAGTACTGGAAATATAGCAGATGTTGTCACACTCTGAACTACAGAACATATAAGATTATTTCTTTCACTTTTTTGTTTGTTTGTTTGTAAATAGAAACTAGACGTTTGGTAAACGTCAGTCAATATACAAAAGGAAGGCTTGGGCTAGGTGTCGCTTTTAGACTATCTTTACATCTCATGTTTTTGTTTCTTTAAAAAATTATTTCTGAGGTTCAGAAAGAATCTGCTTGTCTGAATTTAAGAACCATTCACGAAAAGTCAGCGTAAAGTTAAAGTAATATTTTTATTACTATTTGCAACAAGTCAGTTGTGGGGCACATAATCTGACCTTGGCACCGAAATACATTTAACATCAGTAAAACTTTTTTAAAGGGAGATTTGTACATATAGTTAAATAATTTTTCACTTGGTGACAACATTCAGGCAAACAAGAGAGCATAAGAAAAGGACTATACATGGATTGGAAAATGTACCTTTCGGGTTTCGTTTTGAAGTTGCAAAAGTCCGATCGCTTCTTTTTGTGACTTTTTAAAAATTCACAGTGGAGGACAGGAGGAGAGGCTCTTCCTTTCTTCCGTGCAAGGCGGTGAGAGTTTATGCCGGGAAAACCGTCGGCAAGTTTTTAAAGGCCGAGCTGCAGGTGGGTGGGGGGTGGCGGGGGCGCGTGTCTTTCGCCGCCTCTTTCCGTCGTCGTTTGCGTTAAATAAAAAGTTTTTTAGGCGCTGTTGTTGTTTACGGAGGGCGAGTTTTTGTGCGCGGGGGTGTTAAACCTATAGCTTGTCGAGGCTTTTGGGATTGGTGAGGATTTCTCTGGCTAGCCTCCAGGTCTGTTTGGCAGCGCTTTCCAGGGCCGAGTGGGGTTTGCCCTGAAAGAGGTCTAGGTTGGGCAGGAAGTAGTGGGGGCAGCGCCGGCACTGCAGGCAGGAGATGAGCTGCAGGAGGATGCCGTTCAGCCGGTCTCCCAGGCACGCCTCGTCCCAGTCGGTCTCCCGCGGGTGCTTCTCGCACTCGTACAGCAGCAGCGTCTTCATGTGGTAGTTGTTGAGGGGCTGCCCGGGCAGCTCCAGGTGCCGGTCGCGCAGCGTCTTCAGCACCGAGAGGCACTTGTTCCGGCAGCCGCCCATCAGCAGCCGGTTCTCGGCCTCGCCGAACTGCAGCACCCAGGCGTCGCTCTCGGCCGAGCTCTGCTTGCCCGTCAGCGAGTAGCACTCCTTGGAGAGCAGGTTGAAGCCCTCCGCCTTCACCTCCGCCACCCGGTTGGGGCCGGGCCAGGGGATGTGCGGCATGGGCCACTGCGCCGCGCTGCGCGGCCAGATCCCGGTGCACTTGAAGGCGGGCGTGATCTGCACCACATACCGCTCCCGGATGCGGAGCTTCACCTCGCTGGTGTCCGCGATCATCTTCACCACGTCCCGGTAGCTGCACTTGTCCACGGCCTGGGCCACCAGCGTCTGGAAGCGGGAGCGGATCTTGCGGGCGGACAGGTAGCCCGAGGCAGTGATGAACTCCACCCAGAGGGACATGCTGCGCTTGCGGCCGTCGCTCAGCTTGAGCACGGCGCAGCCCGGCAGGGAGCCGTCGTCCACGAAGTTGAAGACGCCCATCTGGTTGAGGTAGAGCACCACCTCGAACTCGGTGGGCGAGATCACCTCCAGGCCCTCGTAGCGGGCGTCGATCTCGCTCAGGGAGCTGATGAAGCGCGGTTCCTGCACCTCCACCTCCTTCAGTACGTCCGACACGACCTTGCACACCTCCCGGATGGTCTTGGCGATGGCCGCCTTGCGCGCCTGGCAGCGCTCCGTGTAGTATTTGTTGAGCTGGTAGACCAGCTTGGCCTGCGCGGCGATCATGTTGGGGCACAGGTCCGGGCTGTACACCGGGCTCTCGCAGTACGTTGAGGGATCCAATGCTTTAGCGGTGGCTGCAGCTTTGCGGAGGGCACCAGCCAAATCGTAGAGCCCCACCGCCTCCGGGAAGAAGGCGGCAGCGGTGCTCCAGTGAGAGCAATTAAAGAAATCGGGGAGGGCGGCGAAGCACAAAGAAGCGAAGCCCAGCGCTGCCCGGGCGAGAAGGAGGAGGAGCAGCGGGACGGTGCGGGCTGGGCGGCGGCGGTGCCGGAGCCGGAGCCGGAGCCGGTGCCGGAGCGGCGGGGCAGCCCCCGCGGGCTCCCGGAGCGCAAAGTTTTGGATGGCGATGGGGGCAGGGAAGTCCGCGCTGCCTCTGCGCTCAGGCGCCCACCCCCCTGCGCAGCGACGAAAATCCTGTTTCAGGAGTTCATGAAAAAAAAATTAAAGCCAGCAAAGTTCCTCAGGACTCGCAGAAGGTCCCCGCAGAAAGCCGGTCGGCGGCGAAGTTTGAAACCGCACACGGTACGAGAGGAGGAGAAGAATGCGAGCAATGCCCACAGCGGAAGAGTGAACTCTCTGTCTGTTAGGTCTGGCTGCCTCTCTCTCTCTCTTTTTCAGTCCGTGGCACCGCCAGAGATGTGCATGAGTTTGGCTGCCGCTCGCTCAGACTGTCAGGGGGTGTTGATGATTTCCCTTTTCCTGCTGGAGGCGTTGGCTGAACCCGGCTCTGTAGCTGTCTCTATCTTTACGCGCAGACGTGTGCACTTGGTCTGTGATCTCTCATTCCTGTCCTGCAGCGCTATATAGATTGTTGTGAGAGAGATGTATTAGAGAGTTGTTGATGTTGGGATTTTTTTTTGTTGTTTTTGTTTTCTTTGCACAGACTGTGTTTTATCCTGGGCCGGGAGGAGGGCGTAGCTGCCGTGTCTGGGATGGCTTCTCCTCCCCCTCCCCACCCCTGAAGTGCTCGCCGAGGCTCCCACTTTCCGCGCCTGTGCTGCAGCCGCGCCGACCCCGCGTCTGTCCCTGTCTGTGTCTGTCCGCGGCGCTGCCCCGGGCGCTGTAGTTTATGAATGGGGCCGCGCGCGGGCGCGGGGCGGGGCGGTGCCGCCAATCGCCGCCGAGCTGTCAGCGCCGCGGCCAATCGCGGCGGGCGGCGGGCACGGCCGCGGGGGCGCGCACCGCGCGCTCGCCCCTGGCCCCGGCGGGGAAAGGGACGCCCCGTTCGCTCCGCGCTCCCGGCTCGGCCGGTCTTGGAGCCGGGACGGGCTGTGGGGTGGAGCCGGCAGGGTCTGAGCGCCCCGCGACACGGCACGGGGTGGGGAAATAACCCCCCCAGCCCTGCACCTTGGCCGTGGAGGCAGGTGAAGGGAGAGGGGAGCGCGCTGCTCCCTCCGCCTGCTGCGAGGGGATCCGGGGGCAGCGCCGGTGTGTGTGTGCGGGGAACAGGGAGAGACGGGACGGTGCATAAATCTTTTACTCCTCTTAATGCCGGGCTGCAGCAGTGAAAGTGAGACCGTCGCCGGGGCGGCGCGGCACAACCTTGTTTTACTGCCCCCAGTCACCTTAATTCAGATAAATCTCGTGCCGTAAAGTTCCGTTCATCCTCCTAAAGCGCAGGATTGAGTTATTCGAGAGGAAACGGTATTTTATGCAAGTTTGTATTAATAAGAATATTGAATGATTTGGACATAAAGCCGTGTAGCTTATGCAGCTCCGTCATGTCATCTCGGAGGGAGCCCCGGGCAGTACCTGCTGCAGAGCGCAGCCAGGACTGTTTCTGCTGCGGGAACTTAGGCTGGCGGAAGGGCAATTCCCACATCCTCAGTGCTGTGTGTCCGTGGCGGCTGTGCCTCGCCAGGGCCGGGGCCGTGCCCGTGTGGGACGCGATGCGCTGCTCCCTGCGGAGCCTCCCGTTAACCCGCTCCGCTCGCAGTGGTTGGGCTCGGTGTTCTTGTTCTTCCCTCCTTTCGCTGCAGCTGGCTGATTTTAATAAAGAAAACATCGCCGTCTGTTTTCTGTGTGCGTTTAAATTAGAAACATGTCTCGTTGCCGACCATGGAAGAAGTAAGTATGGACGTGCCCGGCGCCGGTGCGGCTCCGTCCTCCGCGAGCAGAGGCTCGGCTCTCTGTTTTCCTTCCGTGCCACTGGGGCAGTGTGCGCCCGAGGATGGGTCTGTGCCCGGTGCTGGCGGGGCCCGGGCGGGCGGCGGTGTCAGGTATCCCCGCCGGGCCCGGCCCCGTCGGGAGGGAGACGCGTCCAGGGAAGGCTCCGAGGACAGCAGCTTCAAAGGGATGGGGGACAGGGGGCAGGCTGCCACGGGGACAGAGTCGCTGGCTCGCAGAGGCGCTGGCGCCGCTGCTCGCACGGTCTCTCGGAGTCCCAGGGATGCGTGGGCTGGAGCGGGGCTGTCCGCCTCGGGGCGCGGGTAAGTGCCTGCGGACCTGCCGCCTCCCCGGGACGGCGCGGGGTGTTCAGAGGCCCCGTCGGAGCGGGCGGCAGCATCGGGCGGGCATCGCTGCGCTTCGCCTGCACGGAGCTTCTCGGCGGCTCGGCTGGCCGGGCGGAGCAGCGAGGGTCCTACGCCTCGTCTCCGGACGCCCTCCGGCACATCGAAGAGTTAGTTAGGGCTGCGAATGAATCGCTTTCACACGCCCAGTTGGAGCTGCCTGGGCGCACTGGCCGCCGGGCTGGCACTGCCCCCCGGTCCGGCGAGGGGCTGTGCACATGGGCCCTCCGCGCAGCGGTGCGAAGGAAGGCTCCACGGGGTCTCGCTTCACGCAGCCTTGGCGTTCCCCGCGTCCGGGGCGCGGAGGAGATGCCGGAGCCGTCAGGCGGCCCGGGCAAGGGTGGGGGGACGCGCGTTCCTGTTTTCAGGGTAAAAGGAGAAGGAGGGGACGATTCCTCTCTCTCCCCCCCTCCCCCCCCCGTCATAAAGTGTCTAATGATGTCGCGTTACGAGTGTTCAGATTTAAAACAATTCATTACCAATTTTCCTGCCTGAGGTTGAAGCTCTAGTAAATAATAAATCAGCTAAACAAAAGCTGACTTTAATTTATTGCCCCAGCGCTAATTAGAAACATCATTTGAGCAATAAACTTAAACACTTCAAGCAAATAATGCACGTGAAACCCTTCTCTCCCGTGTCTGGACGTTTGTGGCCGCACTGCATTAAGACCAGCTTCATCTGTGGCGGAATTTGCTCTCGCCAGAATGAATAATTGAACGAGGAACAGGATCCGAGAAAGCTATAATTGAAGAGCCCTTGTCACCTCTGCTTTTATGTATGTTAGTGTAGAAGTCCATCAGCAGCTCCTTGATGGTGTATAAAACGAAGTGGCATCCCCTCCAGCAGCAGGAGATACTGTATTCCATTAAAAAGACCGTGTGCCTGTGTGTGCTGCAGAGAGGGAAACTCTCAGGGCTAAAAGCCACTTGAAGTCTTCAGACCGATTGATCTGTATTCTCTCGTTATAATCCGTCTCATCATACTTGAGTTAATGAGGCAGGGGCGGGGGTGATCTGATGGTCCTTGACAAATTCATTAGGGAGGCTGCGGGACATTTTATTTGACTGTTAAACATCGTGTTTGTTTGGTTTAAGCAGTGCCAACATCAGCATGCCGCTGCCTGGAGCTATAGTGTTTTGTTAGCAAGGGCTTCTGTAAAAAGATACTGGAAAGGGGACTCGGTGTGCAGTGTTTGCTCTTGCCTTGGCTCCTCCTGCCCCCTCCCGCTCGGTGCGGCGGGAGCTCGGGCTGGTGGAAATCCAGGCGTGCAGGCATGATACGTGCCACGGTGTTTTCTTCACGCTGAGGATGGCAAAGTAGCAGCGAAGGGCTGCTATTAAATTTGCAAAGACTTTTTTCTTATTTTTTTTCTTTTCCCTAAGAGAACGCTTTTTATTTGTATTAACTCTTAAAACAACAGAAGATGGAAACTGAAAAACAGTTCAGAGTTTTAGCAATATGCACACAAGTTTCTTGCTGTGTTATAGCATACTTGCATTTGATTGGCGAAGCAGTTTATCAGTGTGGTATATGTTACATATTTCACAGCCTTTTTTTTATTCTGGACGTTGTATTTTAAAGTTTCTGTAACATGCTATGGATATAAGGTGTAATTTTTTAAGGGAAATCAAAAGTTTAATCAAATTGACTTGAGGCTGTTACAGGATTTCTGCCAAATCTGTCCTTTTTGTCTCCCTCGGTGAAAGGGAGAGGGAAAAGGGAATTCAGGAACAGGTGCTCCCAAAAGGGATAAGAAATATTTTTAAGAATAGCATATGAAATATGTAGGTGTATGTATGTGCTTTGTTCATGGCAGCTTTGTACATGAGACCTAGCTAGCATTCCATTATTTTCTACTAGTTGGTTTCCTCTGTGTCCTTTCATTTAATGGAAACAGTTTTGCAGAAAACAGAATAATTAATCTGCTCATGGAACCTCGTATTGTATTATTTTTTTCCTGGAGATCAGTCTTCAAACATTTTCAGCTTTAAGTGCTTTGTAGGACTCTGCTTCCATTTATAGAAGAACAGTATGGGAAAAGAGCTAGTGCCCTTTGCCTGTCATTTTCATACATTCCTGCACTGCTGATGAAGCTTGAACTGCTGCAGGGAATGTATGGATTTGAAAAGAAATGATTCAGTAATGCACGTTGTGTTTCTCCACAGCAAAACTGGGTTAATAGTTACAGCAAAGGCTGCTGTGGGTTTGACAGATAAAATTCCTTTTACATCTGATGGTATATGGTGTGTACCTTTTCCTGAAAGTCATAGCTTGGCTTTACTGTCTGCTGATCTTTTCTGAGGTCTGTGTGTATGAAGTTAGTTGATAGCACATACTAGAGGAGAAAAGATTATTTCATTTCTGCACATGTCATTAATGCATCTCATCAGCTAAGAGTGTTGCATAAATCTCATATTTTTTCCCATGAAGATTGAATGGTATTGTAATTAAATAATTTATATGTGTTTCTAAGTATCTCCCAACTTTCATTTCTTCAGTGAAGGGAGGGTGCCAACTACTTCTTTAAGTAGTTTATTTTTGTTTTCCTGTTTAGTCTTAAAATGTGAATGCATTAATAATATGGTGTTTAACCATAAGCAGTCTATTGCTGAGGGCTTTTTCTCATGCCTTGAACCTTGTAATTAAGGTAGCATCTTCTGTTTTCTCATGATGACCAACGGTGACTTCTTCTAGCTGTAAACTGCTTTGAATATTAAATCCTGTTTTGTAAGTTTGCCTTTAGTAAGTTGTTGATCAGAGAAAATCAGACATATGCACTAAAGAAGAACACTTATAGTGTTTCTGTAGAATTTTCTTCTTGTTAAAACTTCCTGTGGGCCTTTTGTTTGGATGCAGTTGGAGTGGGTACATGCTGTTTCATCCATTAGATATAACCAAATTTGTGTGTTGGCTGGTCTTAATTTATAATAATTGATTAATTGATTAATTACATTAATAGTATAACTTTTTAAAAGTATGAGAGTGTGTAGCATGCCAGGATTTTGCTAACTTGACCTCCAGTTGAATACAACCTGAGAAAAATACAAGGTGGGCTACAGAGGTAATGTCTTGTCTGATTCTTAAAATGCTGTGAGTCTAAAACAGCACATCTTTTAAAATATGAAAATTAATAAGTAACTATAAGCGAAATTCAAGTTTTGGAACTGAAAAAAAGCTTAATTTGCAGGTGTTTGGACACAACTTTTCTTTGTGTCAGTGGCCGCACATGATTAATGTTTAATGCCTTAGATGTTCACATCTCTATGCATACATCTAATCATGCCAACAAACAATAGCCTGTGTAGTTCCATTGGTTAGACAACTATTTTAAAGATAAAAATCTTCATGCAGCCTAGTCAAGATGAAGCTTATGTGTAAGTTAAACTAAAGCTCTCTTAACTATACCCTTTTAAAGTGTCTATTTCTGGCTCCAGAATTGAAAGCTTCTCGTTTATAAGCGTAGGTTTTAAAAAGTGCTTTCTCAAATACCACATACAGCATCGTGAAATCCTCTGCTCCTCACCAAGCACTGTACAGGTTACAACCTTTCAGTGAGTTTCTACTAGGGCAGTTTATACAGGGAAAGACTGTTGTGGCTGGAGGCATCAGAGGGGGCTTGGCCATTGGTGGCCAGCATGGAATATATCAAGTCTGTCTCTCTCCTCTCTGTATTTTCAGAGTATTTTGTTTTCACTTTATATCTGACAGAAAAGACATGCAATTTTTAGTTCATTTAAAAAAAAATCCTGTTTGGAAGACTTCTAACTGTTCTCTCACTCAAATAAAATGCACAGTTAGAATCCTCTACTTTCCTGTGTATTGTACTTCACAGCATTGAAATTTATCCTTTGAAAGTACTATGTTGACATAAAAGTAGTATATTACTAGTTATAAAGTCATTGCAGGGGTTTTGTTGCTACTTCTAATGAGAGAATCAAATGATAGCTATTCCTATTTTATATCTTGCTGTGCATATCTTATTTCAAAATAACTTTTTCATGTTAATATGTTTTTCTCTTTTTAATTTTCTTATGAATTAGGTAAAAACCGTGTGCAAAATAATTCAAGGTACCTTCTCCTTGTAGTGCAAAGGGGAAACTGTGTTGGCTCAAGTAATGTATAGAAGCCATCTGCATAACTTAATTGAAATAATATTTGGTGATCTAAGAGATGGAAATTGTTCCTTTTCTTTAACCATCTGAAATAAAACTAGGATGTAAACCAGCTGTCTTGGCCTATGGAAATCAAGGTTCTGCCAGTCTGTTTCTTTTCTTCATTTTCTGCTTCTATCTTCCTTTATTATCTTTGTATCCCAAGGAGTCTTTCTTATTTTCTAACTGGTTTTGTCTGCAACGAGGGGCTGGGTTGGTGTGTTTAAATAGACTCTGGATAGAGTGAAAAATCTTTGATCTATGGCTATGACTGCTTCCAAATGATTTGCTTGCTGGGACTGGACACTGTCCATGCCCTTTCACTTCACTATCAGATAGGCACACAAAAAGGACTTGACATGCTACCAGATGCATAGTTAATCATTGCATTAGCTCTGTAAAGGGGACCATCCAGACTCAATTAGGTCTACCATTTTTAACTTGTGTTTGCTCTGTAGTTTGTTTGGAGTCCGATATTAATTCTAACTGCTGTTCTGTTTATTTAAAAGTGCTTAACGCAGTTCTATGCTTTTATTTTTGAGGAGTTTCTCTGCATTTGTGCTATTTAATGTATACTTAGAATGCTTGTTACAGTGTAACAACTATTGCAGTGTAACATATTATCTGAAGTTTTAATGTCAAAAGCTTTTGTCTTCTTGTAATTCAGCGGTTTTCCTTTCTCAGTACTGATTTCTAAAAGCAGATTTGAAAAAAGCTAAATGCAGCAGCTGATATGTGTTGAGGCAGCTTTCAGAAGTAAAGCTTACAAGCATATGTAGAGTTTTGGAACTGAATCTTAAGCTTTGAAAACCAAACAGCAGCATTTTTCCTATTACTTATTTACCTAAGAGCTCATTCTTATGTCTGGCACCACGTGCTTTTGTGTGAGAAGGATATTAAGGGTGCACGAGTTAAAAAGGTTCAGCTGCAGGGTAAAAAGCATTAGTTAAATTATTGCTCTGACTCTTGCCTGGGATTTCCAGGAGTAGTGTGTGTATTTACATTAACAGCTGTTAGCTGTAAGCACTGAATAAAGTGCATTGAAAATTCCTAGCTTTCTCAGAGTTTCAGAAAAAGTAATATTAATTGTAGTTTGTAAATGTAGCCAGTCCCTTCATGGTATGAGGAAACTCGACTGTTCAAATTGTATAAATTGTTTTGATCGCTCATGCTGTCTGCACATTCCAGTAATGCTAATGTTGAGGATGTTAGGCCTGTGGAGGCAGGAGCATAAAAGCACAGAAAACCATTTTTGCTTGAAAATTGATATATATGAAAGGAGCTCTAATCAGAGACTTTAAACATATTTTCATTTTTAAAAAATATTTTTTTATTTTAGAAGAAAGGAGGAGCAAGGCATTCAGCCATTAAGGTTTTTTTAAAATCAATATATAGTTACTAAAGCTATTATATTAAACTTCAGATTATAGTTCAGCCTTCACTTTAGATTTGAGATTTCTTGCTGTAGTTCTTTGCTTCATGATTGTCAGTATTCTGTGAAGGAGGGCAGATGCATTAAAATGTAACATTTATGGTTTAGTTGTAGTCACAGGGATATTTGGAAGTTGCTAATGGACTTGCAAGATGCAGGATGTACAAGTGAATGCTGCTCAGAAGTGCTGGTTAAGGCTCTCTGGGGATTTTTAAATTATTTATGGCTACCTGCTGCTCCCAAGTACAGGTGTGTGCGTGTGTATAAGCCATTAATGATTTGTATTGATGCATATAAATACTCAACCTAATACAGCAGTCCTTAAGAGGCATGGGCAGGTGGCTTTTCCCCATTCATCATCTGTACTGGAAGTTCATTCTAACTGGCATCTGCGTGCCAGAGTGCCTAGGAAGGGGAATTGTTTATGTGTACTGTGTGGTTTTCCAGAGCTCGAACTTGAAAGAAAGTGGGACTTGAAATGTGCGGTCATTTGTGAATTTATGTTTTATCTCCCTTCACTTGAAAATTTATGAGGAGAGTGACTTAGGGTGCTTGCGTTGTGTGTTCCAGGGCTTGCCCCCACTGATAACACCCTTGTTGGCGTGAAAGTGCAATGCAAATTATGACAGTTACAACCTTCTGTTTTGTTTAACCTGTCAGTGGATTTCCTGGCTCAGTGCTGAGGGCAATGGCGTGTTCAGCCAGTTCCATATTCACCTAAACTTAAAAGGTCAGGTTTCTACAGGCAAGCCTAGTCAAAGCCTAATTGATGAGGAGGGCAGGGGGACGGAATTTACTGTTCTGTTGGCTAGTTTCATATCGTTAGGTTGTCCTGAAAGCATCAGGCAGTCACAGCCCCTTTCATGTAAGTGCTGACCCTAGACAGGAGCTGACAATCAAAGGAGGCAGCCACAGGAACCGGTGCAAGTAGGCTATTGATTTTTCAGTTAGGTCTAAGTAGTTTGTAGTATGGGTAATGGGTGACAGAGGCAGGTATGTCATTATCAATGAGCTCCAGAACAGTAGCGACAGCCCCCTCTCATATTTCCTTCAGCACTGACAGTGCATCCTGCAGTGGTCAATAAATCGCCCAACCTTTTACTGACAAGTGACTTGGAGGGGGAGCTGAAGTCAAAGAGCTAAACTTCCATACTTGAACTTGACATGGATGCAGAGCAGGGATCCCGACATGTGCGTTCCTGGCTCGTCAGGCACAGAGCGAGGAGAGCGCAGAGAACAAAACAGTGGTGGGTGTGCGGCTGAGAAGCTCAACTTTATTTTATGCCCTCTGGAAAGTCAAGGATTTTCTCGAGTTCAAGTAAAATAGCTTAAAACACCAGCTTTCTGTATAAGCATGGTCTGGTTCAGTAGTTAATTTAGGTTACCATGGCAGGGCTTTGTTTTTACTTCAGCATTGCTCTGCATTTAATCAAGGTTATACTGCCACAGCAGTACAACAATCACAGTCTGCCATTCAAAATCCGCTTTTAATTCCTAGTTTCCTCATCTTAAATTTCATATATGGAGGCTATTTAAAGATATTGAAGGGTTCTTATAAAGCCAAAGTGTTAGCAATACAGTTTCTGTTCTGACTACCAGTGCTATTGTGGGTCAATAGTGGAGTACCAATACTTTAGGAAGCTGAATTAAGTTTTTATTACTTGGATTTTACTAGCTGTGGTTTCTGAATTTAATAGAGGTGGATCCAGATTTTAGCTTTACACTTAATTAAATTCTGAAAGATATTGAGAGAACATAAAAATTTTAATAAGTGGTGGTTTTTTGTTTTTTGTGTTTTTTTGGTTTTTTTTTTTTAATATACTTCTATGGAAAATCACTTAAATGAACTCAGTATCTTAATCTGAATCTCATGAAGTTTTCTAATGTTGTTACTTTATTTGAGGGATGTAAGTTACATGCATTTTTTCAGAAGCTGGAATTCAGTCAGGTTTTATGCAGTGCACAGATGTTAACAAAATAGCATATGCTTATAATTAAAAAAAATCTTTAGACAAATTGAAATAAAGCAGAAGAGTAAATGTTTTGAAAATCTTCCTTAAAATAACTCCTTGCTATGGTGTCTTGTTCAACAATGTTTGTAATGTTACACAGAGCAGGAATCTGAGACTGTGTATGTTGAATAGCTGCAAAGTATCATCTGTGACTGAAACTTTTTCATCTGTCTGCATCAGCTAAAGCTGTTTTCTTCCTGACTGGCTTTTTAACTGCAAGAGCAATGTTGACACAGACTCAAGAAGTGAGGTTGAAATTTATCACTGGATTATGAAATCCTTTAACAAACATTTGTATAAGCTAAAAGTCTGAGTACCTGTATGTTTGGAGCAGTTATGAAATGAATTGGTTATAAAAATCTTTTTAGGTATTGTTACATCTCCTTATTGAGCAATACTTTGGAAGAGGGGCTGGCTTAGCTGTCTTCCAGAGGAAGAAAATTTCCATTCATTGGATCGAAGGTGTGCTGGGTTGTTTGAGTCCTTTGGTATTTAATGGGAGTTTTCCCCCTATCAGTTGTTTTCTTCATCTTGCAGGGCCTTTTTTTCCTGTTAAACTAGGTAAAACATCCAGCCATGTAGTCGGAATCTTATCTTTTCTTACAAATAGGTACAGCACCTTTTACTGTGTTTTTAGTGTTGCTGGCATGTTGTGTTATTGCAGAAATGTAAAAAGGAGCTGTAGAAAGGCGACAAATTAAATTTTCATGAAAGAAACCCCTAATCAGCAGTGACAGGGTAAGAGAAAGATGATTGCCACTTGGTCATTGTGGAGAGGCACTTAGACTTGGTGTCAGGGCTTCTGTTAATGATGACTAATGTCTTTCTTGGAGAAAACGCATGCTCAAACATGCTACAGTCCAGGAAAAGAACAGGGAGAGTAGGCACTATCAAGGAAAAAGGCTGTGAATCCTAAAACAAAAGCTTAGGTCTTCAGATGAAAAGGGTACAGTGTTTTTGCAATGTCAGAAAGCACAGCTGAGAAGCTGTTTTTTTTGTACTCCTTGAGCAAAATAATAATAATGATTAAAAAATATGCATGCAGCCATACGTGTGTATATTGTGGGCTACCTGGTGTCTGCTGCTTTAATTAAAAAGGGAGATAGTGATGACACTGGCCAGAGGTAAACAGTCCCATTTTATTGCTCCTTCTGTTAACAGCGCTTGCTTTTTTCAAATAACAATATATTCTTTCCTAAGCACAGTGCTGTGTTCTGAATAAACCTTCCATAGTCAAATGCAAAATGACTCAAAAGACCTTTTTCAAATCTTCAAGCTTGGGCTGTTAGGTATATTGGCAAAAAAGAGGTGGCATGTGTCATTTCTTCAGCTTTTCCCAAAGCGAGACCTTTCAGAAGGGCATTTGCAATGCTTGTCATATTTTTTCATATACATCTTATTGGCCTGACAAGTCTAGAGGACCATGAGAAAACAGATGTCATTGAATTCAGACAACACTAATTACTCTGGGATTTTTGCAGCCTCAGTGCCTGTGTGTAACTGTCGATTATGGCTGTTTATGTGGCCTATCATGGGCACACGTTGCACATTCAGATGGTGCCAGTAGTCTTTGTGTTTCCTATTATCACACAGGAAGATGTAAAAATCAGCAACAAGCCCCACAACAAGAAAATGCCTTAACGTGAGTCTTTTGCATGTTTAAAATGCATTTTCTTTGCGATTGCATTCACAGTCCTTATTGGATTTAAGTGTTTTAGCATCTGTTTGCTCACCGGAGTGCAGTGCTGTAGCTGTCAGTTTTCACCGTGGCTTTTTATGTTGCAGCCTTTCATTTTCTCCAGTTGTATAAACAGTACCTGAAAAATGCTGACTGACCCAACATTTGTCAGAAATTCCGTGTCTAACCTGCATACTGAATGGAGAGATTTTTCTGATGTGTCACAGTTTTGTGTTAGAAACCAACAGCCTTTATTTTATTCTCTTACAAACTACTTGGCTGGTATTTTCCAGGTTAAATTTTCTTAGCGTATCTGTGAGGTCAGAATCTATTCTCCCTCTGTAGCAATAACTGCTGCATGATTTTTAACACAAAGTTCAAATGGTGGTCGCGTCGTGGCCTTACTTTGTGTGTTATCTTGAATTTTGGTATGCCTTTCATAAGCAGAACAACCAATGTTAATCACAGATTGGAAAATCAAAGCCCCAATAATGCAACTTCACATGCTGATGAAGCAGAAATAGAAGCAGCTTTATCAAAGATGTATGATGAGATAAAACTGCAGTCTCTGCTGTACAGTTATAGTAATTATGACTAATGAACCGTCCAGTCTGGATGAAATGGCATGCCCACAGGGACTGTGGCCAATCAGTTGTGACTTATGCAAGCTGAACAAAACATTGATGGTGTTCCAGAGTCTGTGTAAGAGCAGGAAGTGTGGTCTTTGTTTGGAACATCAGCTTTGGCAAGTTATTTTCCAGCAGCTGAGGAATAAATGGCATTAGTAAATAAAGTCTTAAGGCCAAGGGTTTGCTGGGTTTTAAAACAGGCATAAAGAATTACAATTTGCTGTGGTCAAATATACCCAGATAAAACCCCCCTGTGCTGATGGCACATTCCTGATGCAATGCACTTCAGAGTTGGTCTGATCATCTTGCTAATCTGAGTCATGGGAAGCACATGTTCTGTTATAATATGGTGAGTACAATGAAGGTGAGAGATGCGAAACATGAATATAGGCACGTATCTATTCAGCTTTACTGTGATAATTTGGTTTTGTAACAAATTTACTTTAGGCCTGATACTTTCATTTTAATATTGAAGCACTCTGCATTTTAAACCAGTCTATAATTTCTAAGTGGAAGAAGACAGGTACTTCATAGTGTTAAGACCTGAAAGACAGTTTCTTATACTAAGAAGGTTAAATAATAGGGGCAACATAAAATGGAGCTTCAGTAGGTTTTGACAAAGTGTAGACTAGCAGAGTAGTAATTTGAAACCAGCTTATTTTTACAAAGACAATGTGTGTATCTCTAAAAAAGAAAAAAATAGCCGAATTCTGAGTGCTAAAATGCAGAAATGTGAATTGTATGGGGACTTCTGAATTTAACTGTAGGATAATAGCAGAGCACAAAGGACACTTTTCTGGACATAAGTTTGTACTAATTTGTTTAGGCCCAGTCTGGAAGCCGTTGTGGATCAGCAAATGTCTGAAGGAATTGGGAATAAAATTAGCAACATGTTACAGATGTTAGTGATACATTACAATCAATTTAGCATTTTGCCTGAATCCCTCCAGAAGGCTACAAATTAAAAATATTTCAAAAATTAATTGCAAACAAACTAATATCAAAGTAAGGGTATCCCTTCCCCCTCCTTAAACCATTTAGAACAAAGTTAAAACATCATTTGACAAAAAGTGTTTTAGATTGTTGTGCTGTTTAAAAATGGTTTACCTTAGTCAGGAAGATTCAAAGTATGTTGATTCTTAAGGCACATGTGAAATTAATACACTCTTGTCAAAGAAATTGGCAATTACAGGCTGACCTACCTGAAATCTAAAGTCATTACCAAATGTGAAAAGATCCCAGACCCAACCAAACCAAATCAACCCCCCTCGCCCCCAGCAAATAAATCCCCAAAGCAAACTAACACATCCACCCTGAAATACCTTTCCACTTCTTTTTATTTTAGAAGTGTCCAGAGATACCACAAGAAACCTGCTAAGAATTAAAATCTTTTTCTTTTGTCTCTTGCAACCATCTTATTGCATTAAATACTGCAAATGTGAAAATATCATATACAAGTCAGAGTAACATGTTAACATAAAGAATGTTGGTAAGTAAAGTCTGAAAATGACCACATTTTGGTTGTGATGAATCACTAAGGTTAAGATCTTTTGGAGACTTGTGGCACTCTTAAGTATAAGTTTCTTCTACAATGACTTTTCAGAATCGATATGATGCAATGCATTATGTACATTGTCAAATTTACTGCACAGAAAGTTGCATTACAATCACTTTAATGTATCAGGATTGTGCCAATGACATTGACTGAAGTTTTTAGATGATGTACAAATGTGCAAAACAAGTTCTCATTCTTCCAAAGAGTTATTATTTAGAAGTATAAAACAAGAGTTATTTTTTAAATTATTGAAATATATAGAGGTTATACATACATATATGTTGTATGTTATGAGAATATTTGAAAGAAGTATTTGTATGTATTAAGATGAGGCAATAGCTTTTTGTTGTGTTTTTTTAGGAGGTCACAGTGTACAGTTCTATCATTTTCTTATTAAATCACTGGTAAAATTCCTATAAAATTATACCAGCATGGATCACCTTTTTGTGTATTTGAGATGTCCATTGTTTTCACTTTGTTACCCTCTGTAGGTCTAATGACAATACTGATGTTCAACAAGATAAGCTTCTAAGTAAAATACCGTTCATCTTCTGTCACTGTATTTGTGTTCATACATAAGGTATCTTGTATGTTGTTAGTTACATTTGGGGGGCATCTTTTCATGCAGGAGGGATTAATCTATTTTTTAACATGTGCAGCTTCCAAAGTCTTTGGAAAGTAAGGCCTTCTTAGGAAAAGCAAACTATGTCTGGTATGTGATGTTGGTGAGATGCTGTTCTGCTCTGTGTAATTTGCATAATAAACCAGCAAAATTCAAATACAGGTTTTTGAGGACTGGTTCTCTTATGTGAATTCAGAATTGTGTAATTGTTTACATCTTAAAACTTGTCAGCTACTTTGGGCTTCTTCTTACCTGACAGAAATTATATTCATGGCACATGACAATTTGAGGACCGATTATAAACTACTTCTGTGCTGATTTAAATAGATTTTACTCCTGTCTTCTACTCCTAAATCTCCCAGTGAAACACATTTTCTGTTGCTGATCAAATGGTGTAATGTTGTGCACTGTGAGAAAAAGAGATTTTAATGGAAACTTGTTTTGAAAGAGCATTTTTCTAGAGAAACCTCACAGTTGATTTTTGCTCTTTGCTAGTGCACGAGCATGTGAATTTTTCACTCATAGGAGAATTTCTTCTTCCCATTATTCAGAATATTCTTCCTGCCATTTTGTTCTCTCATTTGAACTAGATCAAGACAAAGAATGACTTACCTGCTTGGTGGTCCCCCTGTCCCACATCTGACACAGAGCAGCAGAATGGAGACCTTCCCCTTCCCCCTGTTGTTGGGATTGGTTACAGGAGGCTTTGCTCTGCTCTCCCACATTGGCATGTAAACCCAAAATGGGACTTTTCTGACCTGCTGAGAATATTCTCTGCTTCTTGGTGGAAAAAAATGTCTCATCTTTTGACTGAGATCCATTTTGGTTCATTCAGATACACATTTTCTGCCTGTTGGGGATTCCAGAATTGGGGCTGTTGCTGATTTTCCCCTGGGCTTTCACATTAGAGCGTGTGTGTTGACTGGTGCTTATGGCTGTAGGAATGCATCGATCTTCTCATTTGGCAGACAAATTGAAACAGAAAATTGCTCTTCAGTGCAGGGAACTCAGCATTCAGTGTAAGTGAGAGCAGGTGGGTGGCTGCTTTAACTTTTTCTGCCTTGTAATGACTGGACCAGCTTGTCCTTCTTACCTCATCCATCCCAAATATACCCCTGTTTAGTCTTGTGCTTGAGGCAGGTGTAGGAGAAGCTGGTGAAAGTGTGACTGTGTTGGCTTTGTCTGAGATTTTCCTTGTAACAAGGTGTCTTCAGTTGCCCATTTAGGGAAGACTTGTCTTATTTGCAAAGTTCTGGCCATCTGAGGGAACCTTTAAAGGATTAAGGATCTGACTCCCATTATTCTTGGTCTGCCTTCTGATCTTACCTGTGCTGATCTAAGACCACAATAACTTATTTAACTGATTTGTATTACATGGTTAGAAAACAAAGAAGATCCCAGCAGTCAGAAAGAATCTATTTTCCTATTATGTCCATTTTGAGATTTTTTTCTGCTGCCTCTGGAATCAAAGTCAAAACTTCAAAAAAGTATGTGAACTTGTGATGTTAAAAAAATACTTGTTTTATTTTGAGGCCTTTACTTTAAGGATCAACCACCTAGCACTCCTGGGCAATGTGATAATAATAAAAAGCAATAATCAGTAGTCTCCAAAATCTAATTAAACAGTCAAAACCAAGGCATATTTTGAATCAGTCCTTGTTTTGTTTGAAAACATAAATCTTTCATTCCTTTGGGAAGAAATTGAACACAGTGTTGAGTTTGATTAATAAAAAGTAATATTTCTCATGAACAATTAGTACTTGAATTGATATACAAAAATTACATAAAATATCCCTAGTGAATGAAGATATATATATATAACAATGAAAATTATATTTCAGAATTTTTTTACTCTCTCTACACTTCAACACTTGTATGTTGTGTCATAGGTATTTGTTTTATCTGCCAAGATGTTTACAGATGTGATTCTGTTGCTTGCTGGAGTCTGGATTCTGGATATTTTTGTTGTTCTGCCTCCTACCTCTCATAATTTTAAAGCATTATATTTAACCTTAAATGATTTTATGTCTCTTTCATGTGAAACAAATATTAAGATTCTGTGCTCTCTTGTTACTTGTAGGTGTTGCTTTGCTTTTTCCCCCCTTAATCCTAAACTGCTAAAATAAATATCACTCCCAATGTATAGTATTGATCTTTCAGAAGTTTGTCCAGTAGTGGAGAAAATAAATAATTAGAGATAGGTAAGAGGTGAGTGATGTGTAGGTGTAAATACTCTGTAGATTTAAACATGCTGCATGGCAACTCTAGGTCTCTTTTGAGGTAGTCATGAAAACTTAAATTGTGTGCCTCATATATTTAAGGCCAGTGAGCCTATATGATTTTATTAATGTGCTATAAATCTTATATTCACTAGCAGTGTTTACTACTGTGCAGTATATTTAAAAGAAAATTTATGCCTCACTGCAGAAGGAAGGCAGACTAGTGAAAAAATGCCAGGGTGGATCTCAAACATTTATCCAAATCTGACAAGTATTTGCAAAGAATTTACTCCTGTAAATTTCTGCTGAGAGCAAACGATACGTGTATTCTGGCCTTGATTTTAATAAAATCCATAAATATTTAGTTATGCATACACAGGTAAAGCCAGGGCATGTTTTTTGTCATTGTCTGTACACAAGAACCTTGTATATGTTACTGTATGACACAGTCTGGATCATGGGATGAGCTTTTAATTCTGTTTTAAAGCAGACCATTCTTCAATTTAGAGTAGTACCTGGCAGACCTTACTGGACACACTGGTCACTTTTCTGGAAGAATATTGATTTTCTTTGTGAGATATATCTTGGCCACATCCATCTGTCCCTTTCCGTCTGGGCACAACGGCATTCGCTCAGCCAGGTGGGTGTGCTCTACACTGACTCAGTGTGGGAGTTAGGATGAGCCACAGAAACTCAAGACAGGGAATTTTCCACTTAGAAGACTGGTTTGATCATTTTTTGGTGAACTGCTGGTATTTTCCTCCTTTATAGCACCTAGGAAAACTCCCTCTCTGGTCTCTAGGGAAGGACAGGCTGTCACTGCAGCTATGATTCACTCCAGTACTGAAGCTGCCTGCTTGAGAGTTCCTTGCCTATTGCTGCTGAAAGGGCAGTGATTGTTTCACCAAGGAAGCATTTTTTATTTGTATGGGTGCATTGTAGATTGCACAGAAAAATGCAGTTAATGTTCCATGTGTAACCTTCCACGCTCCTTAATCTTGCACTTCCACCTTGCCGTGGGTAAAATATTAGTCAGCAGTACAGAACAGCTATTCTGGAGAGCTGTTAAAAGTTTGGGTGTGCTCTTTATGTTTTTATACTCCTCAAATAGAAGGTTCTCATGCCTTCTAAAAAGAAGGAATATGCACTTTAATATGCAGTTTTCAGTTGTATGGGTGATAACAAAAGCAATTCTTGTGATGGAGAGGTGCACAGAACAATTAAAAAAAGATTGTGGGATGTGTGAAAGTTTACACCTTGACATACATATCACTGGACCCAGTAGATGCATGGTTATATACTTAGTTTCTTAATGTGTGGTGTTAGTGTTCATTTATCTAATTATTGTTGTATTTACATAAGCTAAATAGCCTCAGTAACAGGAGATCTTGTACAGATTTTTTAATAGAATGTTTTGGTGGGTTTTTGGTCCTTCAGAAACCTTCTGCAACCTTCAGAAACCTCTTACACAGAAGCATTTATTTTGCCATGTCCTGTCAGTATGGGAAGTTGCTATAACTGGTGAGAAAGAAATGAATGGGACATTATAGTATACCAAGCTGTTTGGGGTCCCCTGTTTTGTAATATTGTGTCTGGGGGTAGTAAAACTCGACTTACAACTACGTACTCCCTCAGGTGGCATAAAGGAAGTCTGGTCTGAGCTGCTGTGGTGCTGCCATTGCTGCTCTGATGGACATTGTACGAGCTCTGCAGCAGGTGCTGAGCAGGCTGTTCTGCTTAAAAAAAGAATCCCCCCACCCTAACAGAGCCAGTTTTCAGCTGGTTGAGTTTTCTGTGTGTCATTACCTGGTGTTTGTGCCAGTGGAGAGTATGTTTTGTCCAGCAGATGTTGGCCCAGGGAGTGAGGTACTGCGGCAGTCGGGATTTATGGTCGCTTGAAGAGCTGTGGAAATGAATCTCTCAGGCTGCTTTTCACAAGGATTGCTCTCTTGTGCATCCTCTGGATTGTAAGAAGTGGTACAGATTTTTCACCTCGAATGGTGAAGTCATCCTTTCCCCAGGCATTTTGTAAACATGAGACTTTGTAAATACTTTAATTTTGTTTTATTCTTAGCTGGTGATACAAACGACGACGAGGATCTTTCATGTTTGGATGTACACGCCACCGTTTTGCTGCATTCCTGTTAGACCTTCTGAGTTATTAAAAGATTGTTCTTCTTCTTTTGACCCCTATGACACAAGCGTTCAACCCCTGCAGCTTTTTGGACACGTGTTCTGTCACCCTTTGGATACTCTGGAGAACATGGAGGAGAATTGAGGCATGCACTAATGTGCCCTAGTACCCTAGTTTACAGATTTATTATGCTCCTGGGAGAGCAATGCCTTGATGTATCCTCTTATCTTGAAATCATCCTTAACTCAATCCAGGCTAGGAAAAAAAGAGAAATAAAGGCATTTCTTTACAACACTCAGAATGGAAAATGCACTTAAGTGAATTTGTAAAAAATAGGGATGAAGAAATAAAATAGAAGGGCCATTTTGCACAGAGATTAAGTCTGAAAGATTCTCTCTCATGGATGCAGCCTCTCAGTTGACTGTGACTTGAGGCATAGGTAGGGTATGGAGAAAAGGAGAGTCATTACTGTGTTTGCATATGTGAGGAAATCATCTACAGCAGCTCGGCTGGATCCACAGAAGGAAACCATCAGGTGGAAAAAATGCTTTCTAGTGTGGTCTGGAGTAACCAAGATGAATCTTTGGCATGCAGCAAAGTGGTGGGAGGCATGTTTGGACCCCCAGGATTCTTGAATAAGTTTCATAGCTGGATTCAGTGGACACAGGCATGAGTTCTTTCAGTCTGGATTGCTAGTGTAGTATGCACGTTATACAATAGAGACTGAGTCAGTGTTTTCTGAGAACATCTGTGATACCAAAGTGTGACTGAAGATCATGTGAGTCACTAAAGCAGCAGTTCAGATTGTTTCTTTGGTATAAATACACAGGTTGAAAGCAAAGATGTACTCCCATGTATTGTAGCTCATTCAAGGCAAGAGGAAGACATTTGGCTGTCCT